>NC_069501.1:1293527686-1293597686 GCF_027579735.1 Bombina bombina
AAACCATGTGTGAGTATATGGCAGGGAATATATTTAACAATCTTTCTTTAGACTGAACCCACAATCAATATACTTCTACTAAGACAACGAAATTAATATAAATATCTGAATTCTTTATTATTAGTAAATAACTATGAACATGTTGATACATAAATATTTGTGAGAATTAGAATATGAGACGACGCTATATGCGTTTAAAACCGTTGAAATAGGCTATGCAACATTCATAAGAATCTATCTTATTCACAGTAAAAGTTCACCCTGTTAGTACAATGAGATTTTAAGATCTTTAACAGCTAAATACCCAAGCAATACAATTCTAACAGCGCTAATTTAAACAATAGGACAGTCTATACTTTTTTACCAAGCTCATAAAAGTTTACCTTTAAAGCTAGCCTGATTTACAATATCCTTTCATTCAAAATTAACACAATGAGACTAAAATATCACAGCTACTAATATCCAGCAATACAATTCTAATTAGGGTACTAAAGTACATATATTCTTACAGTGGACAAATGCTTTAAATGAATTACTTAGCATACAAAAATAAACTTTTAACACTACACAGGCTTATGAAATACTAATTTGAAATACAAACTGCTTCTTTAAATCTGCTTAACTACAATTTGACTATGATATTATCAATAACCTTTGCTTAAAATATTAAAGTTAGAAATCATACATCACCAGTCTGAACCAAATTGTAATTCAATATTTTCCAAATATCTTAGATCTCCTCATTTGAAGGAAAAGTTATGTTGCATAGATCAGGGTTAGTATTTCAGCTCCTTGCTTGAATGACTGTGTCCCAAGTATGCTCGCCAGTTATCAGTCACCAGGGTAAGCAATCACCAAAAACTGTCCTCTCTTACATTTAACCTTCCTGTTTTATAATCATTAGAGATCTGGTTTGGTTATGCCCACACGAAAACCTTGTCTCGGATTGGCCCTTAACGGAGCTGAGCATGTTCACCATGGCAACGCATCTTTTGAATAGTTAAATTCCCTTAACTGTCCTACTGGATTTTTGCCACTTGGGGGCAGTAGACAAACAGATAAAACAAATTCACCTTTAACATTTCTAAGCATTTTTAAAAAGTTAATTATTCTCATAAAATGGTTATTTAATCAGACACAATTTTAATTTTAGATAGGGTAGTTTCTTATGCATTTTCTGATCATTTTGATATGAAACATCAATATATTATATTAAAATGATTTATTCTGTTAATTATTCTGAATTGGTAGTATTTAAACTCCTGATATATTGCATTTGTGCAAATACAGCATGTTACATTTCTGTGTATTTCTTCCTGAATATATGAATCTTGTCTATGTAGATCTGAAATAAAATATAAATGTTAATAATCACTTCTCTTCAGGTCCATAAACATCTATTCACATTCTTAAAAACACAGAGGTTAAGATATTTTATGCTTTCAAAATATATATATACACATTCACTTCCATGCAGTATCTTGTATTTATCATCTTTTTAGCTCCATCTGTAAAATAGGAAAGCATGTTATATATCATCCAAACATGGGACTATCACAATTGCTATTCAATCTATACAGATTTCAATCTATCTCCCAGATATATATTCAATATAGTCTGGGTCATTATTTGATATGTTTATCTGCAAATTTATCAATGTAGTTATTATTTCTTTTTCAAAATGTATTTATCTTTATTTATGCTGTCTTTTAGCAATGGTTCCCAAGAGTATAATTTAAAGCATGTGTTTTCACTGTGTGCTATCCTCCCAAGACGCAATGTCTAACATTTTGCATATTCAAGTGTCATCGTTGCACAGCAGGGCTCATTTGCATCTGAGATAGCTGTTAAAGTTAAATAAGCCAAATGTTTATTTCCCTCACTGGGTGTTGAGAATAATTTTGCATACTAAATGGGGGAAGAGCTGAACATGAGTTTGCACTTCCAATTAAGAGCAAATGCTTCCCTTTTGTTTCTTGGGACATCCTGTCTGCAACTTCAGTCTTGAGATATGCTCAGTGGGGGAGAATTAACCATGATTGAAGTCAGTTTGTCTGAAAGAAATGAATTATTTTCTACTGACCAGTCAGATCTGAATGAATATATATATTTATAAACCTTAAAATATAAGATTAAAATATATATTTATTAACCTTACATATACCTTGACATAAATCCCCCTCCAAATTTAAATATATGTAGGACACATGTATTTAAATTGGCTTAAAGTCAATGGTATTTGGTGAGGATGTTGACCGTGCACACCATAGACAGTCTTCTATGTAGAGAGTCCGTTATTTTTGAGCCTTCATGTTCATCAGCTAGGCATCTTTAAACTACAGTATGTCTTTAGTGCATTTTGGGATATGACACTTCATTCTCCCTCTATGATTTGTAGTTTGGACCTAGGGTGACATGCTCGCAATTGATTGATATGGACCCATTTATCCATGAAACTTTCATTTGTGGGGATCCGTATTTTATAGGCCACTGGAGATATTTTGTCAGTAATGACAAAAAGATCCTTTCCATGAGGGAAGAAATTTCTTCTCCCTAACCTGATCTCTTCGAAAGTTATAAAGATAAACTTTATCATTTATTTCGTATTCCTTTTTGGACGTTTTGAGGTCATAATAGGTTTTAGTGGCAGTTGCGGCTCTTTCTAAATTCCTTTGAGCAAATGCAAAGGCATATTGCAGGTGCTTTCTTAGGTTCTCCACATATTGATGTGTATTGGCAGCGTTTATCAAGTTTTGGTCTGATGTACGGTACAGCAGATGCTGAGGTAGAACCATTCTCCTACCAGTCATCAGTTCAAAAGGTTACATCTTGGTAGCACTACTTGGAGTTGCTCTTAATGCCATTAGGACTAGAGGTAGTTTTACATCCCAGTCTTTACCTGTTTCACTCACAAACTTTTTGAGGATTTTAACAATGGACTGGTTGTAATGCTCTACACCACCACTTGAGGCAGCTCTATATGCAATATGGAGCTTTCTTTTTACCCCTAGTATTTTCCACATTTTGGTCATCACTTCGCTAGTGAAGTGGGTTCCCCGATCTGATTCGATTCTTTGAGGCAAACCAAATCTGGAAAATACGTGGTTGATGAGCAATGCTGTGCATGTTTCAGCACTATTGTTAGGTGCACTGATGCACGCTACCCATTTAGTGAACAAGCATGACACTGTTAACATGTATTTGTTACCTCTTGATGACCTTGTTACTGGACCAATAAAATCAATTTGTATATCTGACCATGGCATTACCATCCCCCTCTTCTGCAATGGTGCTCTATGCGTTGGCGCAGTGGGTTGAAACTGTGGACAGATTAGACACCCTTGACAGTAGGTTTGAACATCTTTCAACATGTGTGGCCAAAAATCATAATCACGCAATATTTCATACATGAGTTTGGCACCACGATGACCAGATGTGAGAGCATCATGGGCATGTTGAAGCATTAGACCTCTGAACTTGGTGGGCACTACCCATTGCTGAGTGTCAGTTTTGGAGGTCCTAATTAACAAACCATCCTGTAACTTGAATTGTGATCTGGACTTTATTAAGATTCTAAGATCTTCTTTGTCAATACAGTCATCTTTTGATATGGGGTTGCTTTCTGGATCTTCTATGTGTTTATAGAAGATGCCTACAATGGGGTCTTCTTTTTGACTAGCAATTAGGTCCTCACTAGGTGAATCCTGACTCCATTGTACCAGGTTAGGTTCACTCTGTTGTTTTGCCTGGTTCCTGGTAATGGCTTCTACCTGAATTGCACCCATTAAGTGGTCAATATTAAGGATTTCTCCAGTTATGGCTCCTTGTTTGGCTAATGAATCCGCAAGATCATTGCCTTCCTTATCTGGGCCTAGAATTCTGGAATGACCCTTGGTCTTTTTCCAGTGTATGGTTAAATCATTGGATACCACCAGATTATCAATCTCGCAGAACAACTTGCCACGCTTGACTGGTTTGTTATTGCTTTTCTGCATGCCATTTCTTTTCCAAGTTGGCAGGTATTCAACAAAACTGTCAAGCACATAATTTGAGTCAGTTATAATCACAATATCATGAATACCATGTTCAATAGCCATTTCAATGGTTTTGAAAACAGCAGTTAGTTCTGCAACTTGACTGGATCTTGGTTCAATGTTGAAACCTACAGATATATTGGGGAATAGTGATGTCGCGAACATAAAAACCGCCATTGACTTCAATAGGCAGGCGAACTTTAAAACCTACAAGGACTCTTTCTGGCCACAATAGTGATGGAAAAGTTGTTTCAAGGTGACTAACACCTGGACTGTGGCATGCTGGAGGGAGATCCCTGGCAAAACTCCCATGTAAAATTACATAGTTTATGCAGAGTCTGCTTTTAACCTATAAAGGGCCTAAATCACCTAACATTCCCAAATTGTTTGCAATAACGTGCTTTAAAACATCAGTTATGATGTCGTATTTATCAGGTAGTGTAAGGGTTACGGCCGCATCACAGTGACAGAGCAAACTCCAAGTGTAACGCACCGCAATCAACCGCAAACAGTCCACTTGCAGAACCACGAGATAGATAGATTTGATAGATAGATAGATAGATAGATAGATAGATACATAGATTACATAGCTCAATCGATGCAATATACATATGATCGATACACTATACATAGCTCAATAGATGCAATATACATTTGATAGATACGAATTACATTGATCAATAGATGCAATATACATTTGATAAATACGAATGTTATCGAATCAAAGATGCAATATACATTTTATAGATACGAATGACATCACCCAAAATATGTAATATACATTTTATAAATACGAATTACATAGATCAATAGATGCAATCTACATTTGATCGATACGTTTGATAGTTCGATCGATTTGATATATAAATAAATCGATTTGAAATATATATAATTTCCCTGACAGAGTATAACAATAAGACATGTGGTCTGTGTCCCGTGGTGTGTAAAGTAGTACTATTCTTAACATTTTACTACAACCTGTTACTCCCCCTATCGGATGAGGTCTATATGGCCTTCATTTTCAGATTTCAATCTATCTCCCAGATATATATTCAATATAGTCTGGGTCATTATTTGATATGTTTATCTGCAAATTTATCAATGTAGTTATTATTTCTTTTTCAAAATGTATTTATCTTTATTTATGCTGTCTTTTAGCAATGGTTCCCAAGAGTATAATTTAAAACATGTGTTTTCACTGTGTGCTATCCTCCCAAGACGCAATGTCTAACATTTTGCATATTCAAGTGTCATCGTTGCACAGCAGGGCTCATTTGCATCTGAGATAGCTGTTAAAGTTAAATAAGCCAAATGTTTATTTCCCTCACTGGGTGTTGAGAATAATTTTGCATACTAAATGGGGGAAGAGCTGAACATGAGTTTGCACTTCCAATTAAGAGCAAATGCTTCCCTTTTGTTTCTTGGGACATCCTGTCTGCAACTTCAGTCTTGAGATATGCTCAGTGGGGGAGAATTAACCATGATTGAAGTCAGTTTGTCTGAAAGAAATGAATTATTTTCTACTGACCAGTCAGATCTGAATGAATATATATATTTATAAACCTTAAAATATAAGATTAAAATATATATTTATTAACCTTACATATACCTTGACATAAATCCCCCTCCCAATTTAAATAGATGTAGGACACATGTATTTAAATTGGCTTAAAGTCAATGGTATTTGGTGAGGATGTTGACCGTGCACACCATAGACAGTCTTCTATGTAGAGAGTCCGTTATTTTTGAGCCTTCATGTTCATCAGCTAGGCATCTTTAAACTACCGTATGTCTTTAGTGCATTTGGGGATATGACACTTCATTCTCCCTCTATGATTTGTAGTTGGGACCTAGAGTGACATGCTCGCAATTGATTGATATGGACCCATTTATCCATGAAACTTTCATTTTTGGGGATCCGTATTTTATAGGCCACTGGAGAAATTTTGTCAGTAATGACAAAAGGACCTTTCCATGAGGGAAGAAATTTCTTCTCCCTAACCTGATCTCTTCGAAAGTTATAAAGATAAACTTTATCATTTATTTCGTATTCCTTTTTGGACGTTTTGAGGTCATAATAGGTTTTAGTGGCAGTTGCGGCTCTTTCTAAATTCCTTTGAGCAAATGCAAAGGCATATTGCAGGTGCTTTCTTAGGTTCTCCACATATTGATGTGTATTGGCAGCGTTTATCAAGTTTTGGTCTGATGTACGGTACAGCAGATGCTGAGGTAGAACCATTCTCCTACCAGTCATCAGTTCAAAAGGTGACATCTTGGTAGCACTACTTGGAGTTGCTCTTAATGCCATTAGGACTAGAGGTAGTTTTACATCCCAGTCTTTACCAGTTTCACTCACAAACTTTTTGAGGATTTTAACAATGGACTGGTTGTAATGCTCTACACCACCACTTGAGGCAGCTCTATATGTAATATGGAGCTTTCTTTTTACCCCTAGTATTTTCCACATTTTGGTCATCACTTCGCTAGTGAAGTGGGTTCCCCGATCTGATTCGATTCTTTGAGGCAAACCAAATCTGGAAAATACGTGGTTGATGAGCAATGCTGTGCATGTTTCAGCACTATTGTTAGGTGCACTGATGCACTCTACCCATTTAGTGAACAGGCATGTCACTGTTAACATGTATTTGTTACCTCTTGATGACCTTGTTACTGGACCAATAAAATCAATTTGTATATCTGACCATGGCATTACCATCCCCCTCTTCTGCAATGGCGCTCTATGCGTTGGCGCAGTGGGTTGAAACTGTGGACAGATTAGACACCCTTGACAGTAGGTTTGAACATCTTTCAACATGTGTGGCTAAAAAGCATAGTCACGCAATATTTCATACGTGAGTTTGGCACCACGATGACCAGATGTGAGAGCATCATGGGCAGCATTAGACCTCTGAACTTGGTGGGCACTACCCATTGCTGAATGTCAGTTTTGGAGGTCCTAATTAACAAACCATCCTGTAACTTGAATTGTGATCTGGACTTTATTAAGATTCTAAGATCTTCTTTGTCAATACAGTCATCTTTTGATATGGGGTTGCTTTCTGGATCTTCTTTGTGTTTATAGAAGATGCCTACAATGGGGTCTTCTTTTTGACTAGCGATTAGGTCCTCACTAGGAGAATCCTGACTCCATTGTACCAGGTTAGGTTCGCTCTGTAGTTTTGCCTGGTTCCTGGTAATGGCTTCTACCTGAATTGCACCCATTAAGTGGTCAATATTAAGGAGTTCTCCAGTTATGGCTCCTTGTTTGGCTAATGAATCCGCAAGATCATTCCCTTCCTTATCTGGGCCTAGAATTCTGGAATGACCCTTGGTCTTTTTCCAGTGTATGGTTAAATCATTGGATACCACCAGATTATCAATCTCGCAGAACAACTTGCCATGCTTGACTGGTTTGTTATTGCTTTTCTGCATGCCATTTCTTTTCCAAGTTGGCAGGTATTCAACAAAACTGTCACGCACATAATTTGAGTCAGTTATGATCACAAATTCATGAATATCATGTTCAATAGCCATTTCAATGGTTTTGAAAACAGCAGTTAGTTCTGCAACTTGACTGGATCTTGGTCCAATGTTGAAACCTACAGATATATTGGGGAATAGTGATGTCGCAAACATAAAAACCGCCATTGACTTCAATAGGCAGGCGAACTTTAAAACCTACAAGGACTCTTTCTGGCCACAATAGTGATGGAAAAGTTGTTTCAAGGCGACTAACACCTGGACTGTGGCATGCTGGAGGGGGATCCCTGGCAAAACTCCCATGTAAAATTACATAGTTTATACAGAGTCTGCTTTTAACCCATAAAGGGCCTAAATCACCTAACATTCCCAAATTGTTTGCAATAACGTGCTTTAAAACATCAGTTATGATGTCATATTTATCAGGTAGTGTAAGGGTTACGGCCGCATCACAGTGACAGAGCAAACTCCAAGTGTAACGCACTGCAATCAACCGCAAACAGTCCACTTGCAGAACCACGAGATAGATTTGATAGATAGGTACATAGATTACATAGCTCAATCGATGCAATATACATATGATCGATACACTGTACATAGCTCAATAGATGCAATATACATTTGATAGATACGAATTACATCGATCAATAGATGCAATATACATTTGATAGATACGAATGTTATTGAATCAAAGATGCAATATACATTTTATAGATACGAATGACATCACCCAAAATATGTAATATACATTTTATAGATACGAATTACATCGATCAATAGATGCAATCTACATTTGATCGATACGTTTGATAGTTCGATCAATTTGATATATAAATAAATCGATTTGAAATATATATAATTTCCCTGACAGAGTATAACAATAAGACATGTGGTCTGTGACCCGTGGTGTGTAAAGTAGTACTATTCTTAACATTTTACTACAACCTGTTACACCCCATATCGGATGAGGTCTATATGGCCTTCATTTTTGGAACCGGGAGATGGAAGAAGATGATTGTTCTGTCCTACTTCAAATTTGTCAGAAATACAAGTGGCTGTCTCAAAACAGAAGATAGATAGATAGGATAGATAGATAGATATACATAGATTGATAGTTAGATAGAATCGATAGAAGAGAAATAGATAGATTTTTTAGATATATAATTACCCTGATAAAGTCTAATAATTAAACATGCAGTCTTGGACCCAACTAGGTTGTGTTAAGTAGTACTATTCTTTGCACTTTCAGCCCTGTAACTCCCCCTATTGGTGGAGGTCTATATGGCGGTTATGATTACCCTGACAAAGTATAACAACAAGACACGCGGTCTGGGACCCATGGTAATTTTGTTGTGTTAAGTAAAACTTTTCTTATCACTTTAATCCCTCTTACCCACCCTTTTGTTGGAGTTCTATATGGCCTGCATGATTAGCCTGACAAAGCATAACAACAAGACACACGGTGTTGGACCCATGGTAACTAGGTTGTGTTAATTAGTACTTTTCATAGCACTTTAATCCCTGTTACCCCCCCTATTTGGGGAGGTCTATACGGCCTGGATGATTACCCATACAAAATATAATAATAAGACATCTGCTCTTGGTCTGTGACCCATGGTAACTATGTTGTGTTAATTAGTAATGTCCTTAGCATTTTAATACCTGTTAGGGGAGGTCTATATGGCCTGCATGATTACCCTTACAAAATATAATAACAAAACATGCGGTCTGGGACCCATGGTAACTAGGTTGTGTTAAGTAGTAATTTCCTTTGCATTTTAATACCTGTTAGGGGGGGTCTATATGGCCTGCATGATTACCCTTACAAAATATAATAACAAAGCATGCGGTCTGGGACCCATGGTAACTAGGTTGTGTTAAGTATTACTCTTCTTAGCATTTTAATACCTGTTACTCACCCTATCGTGGGAGGTCTATATGGCCTGCATGATTACCCTGACAAAGTATAACAACAAGAGACGCGGTGTGGGACCCATGGTAACTAGCTTGTGTTAATTAGTACTGTTCTTAGCATTTTAATACCTGTTACTCACCCTATCTGGGGAGGTCTATATGGCCTGCATGATTACCCTTACAAAATAGAATAACAAGACATGCGGTCTGGCACCCATGGTAACTTTGTGTTAAGTAGTACTGTTCTTAGCATTTCAATACCTGTTACTCACCCTATCGGGGGAGGTCTATATGGCCTGCATGATTACCCTTACAAAATATAATAACAAAACATATGCTCTGGGACCCATGGTAACTAGGTTGTGTTAAGTAGTACTGTTCTTAGCAGTTTAATACCTGTTACAACACCGAATGGTGGCAGGTCTATCTGGCCTTCATGATTAGCCGCACCCAAACCCAAAAAAAAGCCAAACAGTCTTAGACTAACACCCATGGCTAACTCGGTTGTTTCAATTAGTACTATTCTTAGCACTTTCATCCCTGTTACTTTCAGGCCTCTTGGGGGTGGTCTACATGGCCATCATGATTAGCCTAACAAAATACTACAATCCAACCTTTGCTCAGTCTTCATAGGCCCTTCATTGGCTGTATTTTGGTAGTACTGTTCTTATTATTTTAATACCTGATACAACACAGAATGGTGGCAGCTCTATATGGCCTGCATGATTAGCCGCACCCAAACCAAAAAAAACCCAAGCGGTCTTGGATTAACACCCATGGCTAACTCGGTTGTTTCAAGTAGTACTATTCTCAGCACTTTTATCTCATACCTGTTACTTCCAGGACTCTCGGTGGTGGTCTACATGGCCATCATGATTAGCCAAACCAAATACTACAATCCAACCTTGGCTCAGTCTTCATAAGGCCCTTCATTGGCTGTATTTTGGTAGTTCTGTTCTTATTAGTTTTATAGCTGATGCAACACCGAATGGTGGCAGCTCTATATGGCCTGCATGATTAGCCGCACCCAAACCAAAAAAAAGCCAAGCGGTCTTGGATTAACACCCATGGCTAACTCGGTTGTTTCAAGTAGTACTATTCTTAGCACTTTCATCTCATCCCTGTTACTTGTAGGCGTCTCTTAGGGGTGGTCTACATGGCCATCATGATTAGCCTACCAAAATACTACAATCCAAACTTGGCTCAGTCTTGATAGGCCCTTAATTGGCTGTATTTTGGTAGTTCTGTTCTTATTAGTTTAATAGCTGATACAACACCGAATGGTGGCAGCTCTATGTGGCCTGCATGATTAGCCGCACCCAAACAAAAAAAAAGCCAAGCAGTCTTAGACTAACACCCATGGCTAACTCGGTTGTTTCAATTAGTACTATTCTTAGCACTTTCATCCCTGTTACTTTCAGGCCTCTTGGGGGTGGTCTACATGGCCATCACGATTAGCCTAACAAAATACTACAATCCAACCTTTGCTCAGTCTTCATAGGCCCTTCATTGGCTGTATTTTGGTAGTACTGTTCTTATTATTTTAATACCTGATACAACACAGAATGGTGGCAGCTCTATATGGCCTGCATGATTAGCCGCACCCAAACCAAAAAAAACCCAAGCGGTCTTGGATTAACACCCATGGCTAACTCGGTTGTTTCAAGTAGTACTATTCTCAGCACTTTTATCTCATACCTGTTACTTGCAGGACTCTCGGTGGTGGTCTACATGGCCATCATGATTAGCCAAACCAAATACTACAATCCAACCTTGGCTCAGTCTTCATAAGGCCCTTCATTGGCTGTATTTTGGTAGTTCTGTTCTTATTAGTTTTATAGCTGATGCAACACCGAATGGTGGCAGCTCTATATGGCCTGCATGATTAGCCGCACCCAAACCAAAAAAAAGCCAAGCGGTCTTGGATTAACACCCATGGCTAACTCGGTTGTTTCAAGTAGTACTATTCTTAGCACTTTCATCTCATCCCTGTTACTTGTAGGCGTCTCTTAGGGGTGGTCTACATGGCCATCATGATTAGCCTACCAAAATACTACAATCCAAACTTGGCTCAGTCTTGATAGGCCCTTAATTGGCTGTATTTTGGTAGTTCTGTTCTTATTAGTTTAATAGCTGATACAACACCGAATGGTGGCAGCTCTATGTGGCCTGCATGATTAGCCGCACCCAAAGTCCAAAAAAAGCCAAGCGGTCTTGCACTAACACCCATGGCTAACTCTTTGTTTTCAAGTTGTACTATTCTTAGCACTTTCATCTCATCCCTTACTTCCATGCCTCTCGGGGGTGGTCTACATGGCCATCATGATTACCCTCACCAAAATATAACAACAATACGTGCGTGCAGGGAACCATGGTAAGGTTACTTCCTTTCGCAAAATCGAGTATAACAGTTGCAGGCAGAGGTTCTGACCCTGCATTATGGCTGCACCTCTCCCTAAAAGAGGCATGCATTACAGAGTCTGTGGGCATGTATGCAACGAGCATGCCTGCCTAAAAGGAACAGCAAGGCAGTACAGGTCGTTCTCCTTCAGGCGTTTTATACGCTGTCCCACGGCCACGACCCTCAACAGCCACAACAGAATGAAACACCACATATGCCATCCTTTTGAACAATAGAGTACAGGTATGGCATTGATTTAATTACACGGCGATATTTATTATGAACCATGAAATTGAAAACAAAAACATGATTGGACACCCAGTACAGTACAGGTCGTTCTCCTTCAGCCTTTTTAGAAGAGTGTTCCGGACCCTCAACAAAAACAACAGCAGGAAAGAGGACATATGGCATCCTTTTGAACAATAGAGTACAGGTAAATCATTGATTTTAGAAACCCAGAGATAATTTTTGGCAAATGGGAAATAGAAAAAAAACATTCATTCGACACCCAGTACACTTCTTTATCCTTAGGCCTTTTTATAAGAGGGTCCCGGACCCTCAACAGAAACGACAGCAGGAAAGAGGACATATGGCATCCTTTTGAACAATAGATGACAGGTAAGGCATTGATTTTAGAAACCCAGAGATATTTTTTTTGCAACTGGGAAATAAAAAAAACATTGATTGGACACCCAGTACACTTCTTTATCCTTAGGCCTTTTTATAAGAGGGTCCCGGAGCCTCAACAGAAACAACAGCATGAAAGAGGACATATGGCATCCTTTTGAACAATTGATTACAGTTAAGGCATTGATTTTAGAATCCCTGAGATAATTTATATGAACAGGGAAATAGAAAAAACATTGATTGGACACCCAGTACACTTCTTTATCCTTAGGCCTTTTTATAAGAGGGTCCCGGAGCCTCAACCCAAACAACAGCATGAAAGAGGACATATGGCATCCTTTTTAATAATAGATTACAGGTAAGGCATTGATTTAAGAATCCCTGAGATAATTTATATGAACCGGGAAATAGAAAAAAACATTGCTTGGACACCCAGTACACTTCTTTATCCTTAGGACTTTTTATAAGAGGGTCCCGGACCATCAACAGAAACAACTGCAGGAAAGAGGACATATGGCATCCTTTTGAACAATAGATGACAGGTAAGGCATTGATTTTAGAAACCCAGAGATAATTTGTTGCAACTGGGAAATAAAAAAAAACATTGATTGGACACCCAGTACACTTCTTTATCCTTTTGCCTTGTTATAAGAGGGTCCCGGACCCTCAACAAAAACAAGAGCAGGGAGCTGGGCATAGAAGTACAAGGGAGTGTGACAATAATAATGTGAAGGGGAAGATTGCGGAGTTGTGGCATTTTGAATTTGTTATCATGGGAAGTACTTGCAATGACCTTGCTCTGGTGAATCCATATCGCAAATGTCTTTTTTAAGGCACTGTTTGTCTATTTTTTGAATATCAGCATTTGGTAAATGAAGCGTGACTTAAGGCTGGTGAGAACCGACCTTTCTTCTGGCTGTTTGAAAATGTTGTGGCTCTGGACAAACATGTGAATAAGGGGCCATCTGCCATATTCTGCACGCAACTCCTTTGATGATTGACGCTAAACATGTGTCACCTGCAAGCAGAGCTTGTTACTTCTGTTTAAATCTTCCTGGTATGGACAGGCCACTGTTTCCCACAGCAAGTCATAAGCTTGAACTACAAGATTGTCTTGAGTATGGTAGGAAATCAAAGTTTATTAAAGTCTGTACTATCACCACAAAAGCTGAACTTCTTGAAGCAAGGAAAATGCCAGCAATTTCCTGTGCTTATGGATGACAAGGAGGACGTCCTGTGGTGCACAGAGATGGAGAGGATTTTTGGTTTCCCTGTACACTACACAGATGTCTCCAACATCACCAGAAACACAAGACAGCGACTCTTGGGAAGTTCCTGGAGTGTTCCGGTAGCCATCTCTTTGCGCCCCGAAAGGAATACTTTATCAGTGTTTTTGTAGACATTTGACATCAGATTTGGAGACTGTGGTGACGCACATTTTATTTACTGTTGTGCAAGCTGTGGCAATTTCAATTGGCATTAAAAAGTAAGATTTGGAGAGGTGACGCACATTTTATGCAAGCTGTGGCAATTGCAATTTGCAGTGAAAATAATCTGCTAACAACCACTACCTAGGACCACGCCTGACTCCTGAAGTCATGCTTCAGTTAGTAACTCAAGTTAAATTAAATTATTTTTTTTTTTTTATTATTATTATGCTCAGCAGATTCAAAACATACCATTCTTCTAGTCATATCACACGACATGTCAAAATGCTGCATGGAAAATGGCAGTGTGCAAAGTCATAATCTTAGTGAAGCATTTAATGCTTAGTGAAGCATTACATTTTCTAAAATAAACAAAAATACTGAAAAAAAAAAAAGGAAAGAGGACATATGGCATCCTTTTGAACAATAGATTACATTTAAGGCATTGATTTTAGAATCCCTGAGATAATTTATATGAACAGGGAAATAGAAAAAAACATTGATTAGACACCCAGTACACTTCTTTATCCTTAGGCCTTTTTATAAGAGGGTCCCGGAGCCTCAACAGAAACAACAGCATGAAAGAGGACATATGGCATCCTTTTGAATAATAGATTACAGGAAAGGCATTGATTTTAGAAACCCAGAGATAATTTGTTGCAACCGGGAATTCTAATAAAACATTGATTAGACACCCAGTACACTTATTTATCCTTAGGCCTTTTTAGCAGAGGCTCCAGGACCCTCAACAAAACCAGCAGCAGGAAAGAGGACATATGGCATCCTTTTGAAAAATAGATTACAGGAAAGGCATTGATTTTAGAAACCCGGAGATAATTTGTTGCAACCGGGAAATTGAATAAAAAAAAATAATTCGATGGACACCCAGTACACTTCTTTCTCCTTAGACCTTTTTATAAGTGGGTCCAGGACCCTCAAACAAAACACCAGCAGGAAAGAGGACATATGGCATCCTTTTGAAAAATAGATTACAGGAAAGGCATTGATATTAGAAACCCAGAGATAATTTGTTGCAACCGGGAATTTGAATCAAAGAAATGATTCGATGGACACCCAGTACACTTCTTTATCCTTAAGCCTTTTTATAAGAGGGTCCCGGAGCCTCAAAAGAAACAACAGCATGAAAGAGGACATATGACATCCTTTTGAATAATAGATTACAGGAAAGGCATTGATTTTAGAAACCCAGAGATAATTTGTTGCAACCGGGAAATCTAAAAAAACATTGATTAGACACCCAGTACACTTATTTATCCTTAGGCATTTTTAGAAGAGGCTCCAGGACCCTCAACAAAACCAGCAGCAGGAAAGAGGACATATGGCATCCTTTTGAAAAATAGATTATAGGAAAGGCATTGATTTTAGAAACCCGGAGATAATTTGTTGCAACCAGGAAATTGAATCAAAAAAATGATTTGATGGACACCCAGTACACTTCTTTCTCCTTAGGCCTTTTTATAAGAGGGTCCAGGACCCTCAAACAAAACACCAGCAGGAAAGAGGGCATATGGCATTGTTACGGTACCAACAGGATACCAAGGGTTAATACCAGGGAACAACGTCCTGCATAGGGAATCAGCAATTCACAAACCAGCCAGTTTTCAGGTTTAAACAGAATGTCATTTATTAAAGGCTATGCCTAGTATTTATGCAGGTCTGACCCCCCCCCCCCCAGATGGGGGTTGAAAGACTGTTGTACATTACATGGAGGGAACAAGCCCTTTGACATGATACAATAGAATTATATTACTTAAACACTTCAACCACAAGACACTCTTGGCTCTTCTTATCACTTAGGCGTTTTCTCTCTGAGGGTGATCAAACAATGGAATTCTTATCACTAACTAAATTATGGTTGGAGCCAGCAACTTGTGTTTAGAAAATAGTTTCTTAAAGCTAAACACAGTTAACTCCTTCAGTCCTGACAGAAGGGTCTGTCACATATCTCCCCCCTTGTGGAACACTCCGGCAGACCCGGCTTGACCCTTTTGCGGGTCAACCTGGGGATGACCGGACTAGGAGGTGGTAGGCATGTCAGTTTGCTGGGACAATCCATCTGTATTCCCGTTATGAGAGAGAATTCCTGTCCATACAAACAAGGGTTCAAATTCCTCAGTGCCCAGACCAGGGCCAAACAGTCCTTCAAAATCCCATCAGCTTCTTTACGAGTTTTCTGTACCTGCTCTTTATAGGTATCCACAATCCCTTCATACTGACATAGGGTGCCCTTGAGTTGCTGCACCTCACTATGAGCCAGCGTCAGCTTCTCCTCAAGTGTCGCTAAGTTTGTCTTTAAGGTTTCATGTCCCACTCTCTGTTTTCTGCAGTCTGTCGGTGCAGCTTGTCTAGCAGAGATTCACGTTCTAAACGTGCTTTTTCCTCTGTGCTCCTCTTCTCCTTCATCAGCGCATTGTAACGGGACCTCCACATATCAATAACGGATAGAGATTTACTGAGCTCAGTGTCCTGGGGCTTAGCAGCAGGTGGGTCAGTCTCTGCTGCACGGATCTGGGCATGGGTAGTCACAGGGTTAACATCAGCGGGACCCATAGGAGCGTAGGCAGAAACAAGGGGGGCCAAGTCATTTCCAAGAAGAACATCAGCAGGTAAGTCCTTCTTGACCCCCACATTCACAGGTCTAGCGCCCACTCCCCAATCCAAATGTACCCTGGCAAAAGGTAGGCTGAACACATTGCCCCCTGCTACCCTCACAGCCACAGTGTCTCCAGTGTACTGTTTCTCAGACACCAAGTTCTTTTGAAGCAAGGTCATGGTAGCACCAGTATCCCGTAGACCACTGACCTTCTTCCCATTCACTTTAACCAGTTGCCGGTTATTCCGGTGGGCAGCTTGCACAAGGTCTGCCTCATGTAGGATGCTCCAGCATACTTGCGCCTCTACGTAGCGGGCCGCAGGATGAGGATTACGTGGGATTCCGCCGGCGGGTCTTCTCCAGGACTGCGCTTGGTTCGCTGCGTTTAGGGGACACTCTGGTCTTTTGTGCCCTAGTTGCTTACATCTAAAGCACCGAATAGGTTGTGAGTAGCACCGCAAATTGAACAGGGCTCTCTGAGGGTAGTTCGTGGCCGGAGGCCGTGTGGTATAGCGGTGCGCCGGGGTTTGGTAACTGGCAGCTGCTGGGGTGACTGGGGGTCTGTACTCCACTCTAGCAGGGGGCTTAGTGGTAGCAGTGTCCAGTTTGCGGGCATCCGTATACTCATCTGCCAAGCGAGCCGCTTCCTGCAGGGTGGAGGGTTTACGGTCCCGAACCCACTCTCGAACTCCTGCGGGTAACTTGTCGAAGCAATGTTCCAACAGGAATAGCTGCAGTACCTCTTCCCCAGATACGGCTTGGCACCCCGCTATCCAGTGAGCTGCTGTGCGGTGCACCTTACATGCCCACTCAAGGTAGGAATCTTCAGCTGCTTTAACAGTGTCTCTGAACCGCCTCCGGTATGCCTCCGGTGTAACCGCATACCTGGAGAGCAGAGCCTCTTTTACAGTATTATAATCCCCGACTTCCTCATCTGGAATGGCCCGAAAAGCCTCACTGACCCGGCCGGATAATTTTCCAGATAATATCGTGACCCAGTCCTCTGCGGGTACCTTGTGTAGTGCACATTGCCTCTCAAAATCCGCAAGGTACCCATCAATCTCTCCTTCTGTTTCCAGGAAGTTTTTAAAAGCTGCAAAATTTACTTTTCTGTTTTCCATCTTAGTCAGTATTGTAATAATCCCCCTCTTCCTGAGGTTACTGGCTTGTGTAGTTGCTCTTCTGGGCGATAAGGTTCATTCCGTCGCTTGCCACCAATTGTTACGGTACCAACAGGATACC
The DNA here is from genome assembly GCF_027579735.1 of Bombina bombina. Lineage (NCBI taxonomy): Eukaryota > Metazoa > Chordata > Amphibia > Anura > Bombinatoridae > Bombina > Bombina bombina. Next base: position 1,293,545,426 of record NC_069501.1, read on the forward strand.
AAGGGTTAATACCAGGGAACAACGGCCTGCATAGGGAATCAGCCATTCACAAACCAGCCAGTTTTCAGGTTTAAACAGAATGTCATTTATTAAAGGCTATACCTAGTATTTATGCAGGTCTGACCCCCCCCCCCCAGATGGGGGTTGAAAGACTGTTGTACATTACATGGAGGGAACAAGCCCTTTGACATGATACAATAGAATTATATTACTTAAACACTTCAACCACAAGACACTCTTGGCTCTTCTTATCACTTAGGCGTTTTCTCTCTGAGGGTGATCAAACAATGGAATTCTTATCACTAACTAAATTATGGTTGGAGCCAGCAACTTGTGTTTAGAAAATAGTTTCTTAAAGCTAAACACAGTTAACTCCTTCAGTCCTGACAGAAGGGTCTGTCACAGGCATCCTTTTGAAAAATAGATTACAGGAAAGGCATTGATTTTAGAAACCCAGAGATAATTTGTTGCAACCGGGAATTTGAATCAAAGAAATGATTCGATGGACACCCAGTACACTTCTTTCTCCTTAGGCCTTTTTATAAGAGTGTCCAGGACACTGAAACAAAACACCAGCAGGAAAGAGGACATATGGCATCCTTTTGAACAATAGAGTACAGGTACAGCATTGATTTTAGAAACCCAGAGATAATTTTGGGCAAATGGGAAATAGAAAAATACTATGGGGGGTAGTTATCAACGTGTCAACTTTCCTGCCTTCGCCGGCCCAATACGCCCGCCTAAGCTCGCTTACCTTCGCCGCCGCGGACCTGAAAAAATACGCCTAAGTTATAAAAAAAAGCTGTCAAAAAGCCACGGGGCGATGAGCAGCAGACTGTGAGAGTTATCACTCATCCGATCTCGCTGCTCTTCGGCTGTTTGTCAGCTTTCTTGCTAGCCTGTCACTAAGCTACTAGTTACTAACCCCTAAACCGCCGCTCCTAGACCCTGCCGCAAGTCTTATAAATGTATTAACCCCTAAACCGCTGCTCCTAGACCCTGCCGCAAGTCTTATAAATGTATTAACCCCTAAACCCCCGCTCCTAGACCCTGCCGCAAGTCTTATAAATGTATTAACCCCTAAACCGCCGCTCCTAGACCCCGCCGCAAGTCTTATAAATGTATTAACCCCTAAACCGCCGCTCCCGGACACCGCTGCCACCTACATTATACCTAGTAACCGCTATCCTGCCCCCCCTATACCGTCGCCCTCTATAATAAAGTTATTAACCCCTATCCTGCTGATCCCGCACCTCGCCGCAAATAAATAAATAGTTTAACCCCTAAAAAGCCGCTCCCTGAACCCGCCGCAACCTATATTAAATTTATTAACCCCTATCCTGCCCCCCTACACCGTCGCCACCTATAATAAATTTATTAACCCCTATCCTGCCCCCCACTACACCGCCGCCACTGTAATAAAATTATTAACCCCTAAACCTAAGTCTAACACTAACCCTAACACCCCCCTAACTTAAATATTAAATAAATCTAAATCATATTTCTATTATGAACTAAATGAATCCTATTTAAAACTAAATACTTACCTTTAAAATAAACCCTAATATAGCTACAATATAAATAATAATTATATTGTAGCTATCATAGGATTTATTTTTATTTTACAGGTACCTTTCAATTTATTTTAACTAGGTACAATAGCTATTAAATAGTTATTAACTATTTAATAGCTTACCTAGCTAAAATAAAGAGAAATTTACCTGTAAAATAAAAACTAACCTAAGTTACAATTACACCTAACACTACACTATACTTTAATAAATTATTCCTATTTAAAACTAAATACTTACCTGTAAAATAAACCCTAATATAGCTACAATATAATTAATAATTACATTGTAGCTATCTTAGGATTTATATTTATTTTACAGGTAACTTTGTATTTATTTTAGCTAGTTAGAATAGTTATTAAATAGTTATTAACTATTTAATAACTACCTAGCTAAAAGAAATACAAAATTACCTGTAAAATAAATCCTAACCTAAGTTACAATTAAACCTAACACTACACTATCATTAAATAAATTAAATAAACTACCTACAAATAACTACAATTAAATACAATTACATAAACTAACTAAAGTACAAAAAATAAAAAAAGCTAAGTTACAAAAAATAAAAAAATAAGTTACAAACATTTAAAAACATATTACAACAATTTTAAGCTACTTACACCTAATCTAAGCCCCCTAATAAAATAACAAACCCCCCCAAAATAAAAAAATGCCCTACCCTATTCTACATTAAAAAAGTTCAAAGCTCTTTTACCTTACCAGCCCTTAAAAGGGCCTTTTGTGGGGGCATGCCCCAAAGAGTTCAGCTCTTTTGCCTGTAAAAGAAAAATACAACCCCCCCTCAACATTAAAACCCACCACCCACATACCCCTAATCTAACCCAAACCCCCCTTAAAATAACCTAACACTAATCCCCTGAAGATCATCCTACCTTTAGTTGTCTTCACTCGGCCGAGCCACCGATGGAACTGAAGAGGACATCCGGACCGGCAGAAGTTATCCTCCAAGGGGCGCTGAAGAAATCTTCCATCCGATGAAGTGATCCTCCAAGCGGCGCTGAAGAAATCTTCCATCCGGGCGAGGTCATCTTCCAAGAGGCGCTGAAGAAGTCTTCTATCCGGGCGAGGTCATCGTCGAAGCCGGGTCTTGAATCTTCATCCCGCCGATGCGGAACATCCTTCTTTCCCGACGAACTACCGACGAATGAAGGCTCCTTTAAGGGACGTCATCCAAGATGGCGTCCCTTCAATTCCGATTGGCTGATAGGATTCTATCAGCCAATCGGAATTAAGGTAGGAAAAATCTGATTGGCTGATGAAATCAGCCAATCAGATTCAAGTTCAATCCGATTGGCTGATCCAATCAGCCAATCAGATTGAGCTCACATTCTATTGGCTGTTCCGATTGTAACTTAGCTTTTTTTATTTTTTGTACTTTAGTTAGTTTATGTAATTGTATTTAATTGTAGTTATTTGTAGGTAGTTTATTTCATTTATTTAATGATAGTGTAGTGTTAGGTTTAATTGTAACTTAGGTTAGGATTTATTTTACAGGTAATTTTGTATTTCTTTTAGCTAGGTAGTTATTAAATAGTTAATAACTATTTAATAACTATTCTAACTAGCTAAAATAAATACAAAGTTACCTGTAAAATAAATATAAATCCTAAGATAGCTACAATGTAATTATTAATTATATTGTAGCTATATTAGGGTTTATTTTACAGGTAAGTATTTAGTTTTAAATAGGAATAATTTATTAAAGTATAGTGTAGTGTTAGGTGTAATTGTAACTTAGGTTAGTTTTTATTTTACAGGTAAATTTCTCTTTATTTTAGCTAGGTAAGCTATTAGATAGTTAATAACTATTTAATAGCTATTGTACCTAGTTAAAATAAATTGAAAGGTACCTGTAAAATAAAAATAAATCCTAAGATAGCTACAATATAATTATTATTTATATTGTAGCTATATTAGGGTTTATTTTAAAGGTAAGTATTTAGTTTTAAATAGGATTCATTTAGTTCATAATAGAAATATGATTTAGATTTATTTAATTAATATTTAAGTTAGGGGGTGTTAGGGTTAGTGTTAGACTTAGGTTTAGGGGTTAATAATTTTATTACGGTGGCGGCGGTGTAGTGGGGGGCAGGATAGGGGTTAATAAATTTATTATAGGTGGCGACGGTGTAGGGGGGGCAGGATAGGGGTTAATAAATTTATTATAGGTGGCGACGGTGTAGGGGGGGCAGGATAGGGGTTAATAAATTTATTATAGGTGGCGACGGTGTAGGGGGGCAGGATAGGGGTTAATAAATTTAATATAGGTTGCGGGGGTCCGGGAGCAGCGGTTTAGGGGTTAAACTATTTATTTAGTTGCGGCGAGGTGCGGGATCGGCAGGATAGGGGTTAATAAATTTATTATAGAGGGCGGGCGGTATAGGGGGGGGGCAGGATAGGGGTTACTAGGTATAATGTAGTTGGCGGTGGGCTCCGGGAGCGGCGGTTTAGGGGTTAATATGTATAGAGTAGCTTGCGGTGAGCTCCGGGAGCGGCGGTTTAGGGGGTAATAACTTTATTTAGTTGCGGCGGTGTAGGGGGGACAGATTAGTGGTGTTTAGACTTGGGGTACATGTTAGGGTGTTAGGTGTAGACAGCTCCCATAGGAATGAATGGGATGTCTGTCAGCAGCGAACTTGTACTTTCCCTATGGTCAGACTCCCATTGATTCCTATGGGATCCGCCGCCTCCAGGCTGGCGGTTTGAAAACCAGGTACGCTGGGCTGTAAAAGTGCCGAGCGTACCTGCTAGTTTTTTGATAACTAGCAAAAGTAGTGAGATTGTGCCGTACTTGTGTGCGGAACATCTGGAGTGACGTAAGAATCGATCTGTGTCAGACTGAGTCTGGCGGATCGAAGTTTACGTCACAAAATTCTACTTTTGCCGGTCTGAAGCCTTTAATAACTAAGGCGAATCAGCCTCGCCACAAATACGCTGTGGAATTCCAGCTTATTTGAGGTTGACGGCTTGATAACTACCCCCCATTGAGTGGACACCCAGTTATACACTTCTTTCTCCTTAGGCCTTTTTATAAGAGGGTCCAGGACCCTCAAAAAAAAAACACCAGCAGGAAAGAGAACATATGGCATCCTTTTGAACAATAGAGTACAGGTACAGCATTGATTTTACAAACCCAGAGATAATTTTGGGCAAATGGGAAATAGAAAAATACATTGAGTGGACACCCAGTTATACACTTCTTTCTCCTTAGGCCTTTTTATAAGAGGGTCCAGGACCCTAAAAAAAACACCAGCAGGAAAGAGAACATATGGCATCCTTTTGAACAATAGAGTACAGGTACAGCATTGATTTTACAAACCGAGAGATAATTTTGGGCAAATGGGAAATAGAAAAATACATTGAGTGGACACCCAGCACACTTCTTTCTCCTTAGGCCTTTTTATAAGAGGGTCCAGGACCCTCAAACAAAACACCAGCAGGAAAGAGAACATATGGCATCCTTTTGAACAATAGAGTACAGGTACAGCATTGAATTTAGAAACCCAGAGATACATTTTTGCAACTGGGAAATATTAAAAAACATTGATTGGACAGTTGGACACCCAGTACACTTCTTTCTCCTTAGGACTTTTTATAAGAGGGTCCAGGACCCTCAAACAAAACACCAGCATGAAAGAGGACATATGGCATCCTTTTGAACAATAGAGTACAGGTAAAGCATTGATTTTAGAAACCGGGAGATAATTTTTTGCAACCTGGAATTTGAATCAAAAAAAGGTTTGGATGGACACACAGTACACTTCTTTCTCCTTCAGCCTTTTTATAACAGGGTCCAGGACCCTCAACAGAAACACCAGCAGGAAAGAGGACATATGGCATCCTTTTGAACAATAGAGTACAAGTAAAGCATTGATTTTAGAAACCCGGAGATAATTTGTTGCAACCGGGAAGGACACTTCTTTCTACTTCAGCCTTTTTATAAGAGAGTCCAGGACCCGCATATGAAACAACAGCAGTAAAGAGGACATATGGCATCCTTTTGAACAATAGAGTACTGGTACGGCATTGATTTTAGAAACCCAGAGATAATTGTTTGGAAACGTGAAATTGCCCAAAAAACCATGCTTGGACATCCACTCCAGGTTGTTCTCCTTCAGCATTTTTATAAGAGGGTCCAGCACCCTCAACAGAAACAACTGCAGGAAACATCACATATGCCATCCTTTTGCACAAGCGAGTACAGGTATGGCATCCATTTTAGAAACCCGGAGATAATTGAGAGGAACCGGGAACTTTTTTCTACAAATTTGCTGGGGCACCCATTACAGGTCGTTCTCCTTCAGCCTTTTAATACCATGGGCCACGACCCGCAACAGGCACAACAGCATAAAACACCACATATGCCACCCTTTTGCACAATAGAGTACAGGTATGGCATAGATGGAACACGGAGATAATTTAGAGCAACCAAGAGATGGATAAAGATGCTTGGTCGGTCCTCCTCCTTCAAATTTGGGGCATTGCGCGTTCAATTTAATGTACCACCAGATATGAGTGGTGTGCTAAGTTGTACTATTCTTAACAGTTTAATCACTGTTATGTGCCTTATTTTTTTATTTGAGTTTTGTACCCACAGAGCTGCAGCAGAGGCCAGAAAAATTAGGAATGTACAAATGACTGAAAAATTTGGGTATTGTTGTAGCAACTGCTGTAGCAGCGGCCAGAAAAGTTGATGTTTGTAAAACATTTATAAAGTGCCCTAAAAGCTTGTGGCTTGAACACTAGTTGTTGGCGGATAAGTCAAGCAAGTCCTCCGGCTTTATAACAAAAAAAAAGGCCAGCCTGTGTACCAGTTGTAGCCCAAGCCAGCTCATCTCATCATCAGGCCTTTTTTTTTTTTTTTTTTTTTCAAACAAGCTTTATTTGTGAAAGAAGAAGCATTACAACAGTGAAAAGCAACAAAATGTCCAGGTGCATATTATTATTGTATTATACAAGGCATTCGAGTATGAACATTGGGTAGCTCTAGCTTCTTTAATGCTTGACTTTGAGCTCGTTCCAACGAGTAGTGTAACCCGTTGTGTGAATTAATTAACCTATATATGGTAACATGTTTGTTGAAATCTAACATCAGGGTTATATGAACCGTAACATTTATGATCTCAGCTTTTTCCAACATTCCGCTGAGTTTCATGTTCCTGAGGTTGTCACCCTAATGGGTGTAAGGAAAGATAAGATGAAAGAATGGAAAAGAGGTATTAACATTCAAGAGAGTGGGGAGAGAGGAAGAGGGAGGAGGAGAGAGGGGAGGAGAAAAAAAAAGGGGGGAAGAGGAGGGGAAGGAGAGAGGTAAAGGAGGGGAGAAGGGGGAAAAGGGGAAAGGGGAAAACGGAGGTTGGTCTTCTGTCAGGTAATGGGGGGGAGTCTGAAGGTGAAGGTTGTCATATGTCAGTTGACATGGGCTGATTTTTGTTAGTTCGGTAGCTGTCTTTCTTATTTTGCTTTTATTTTGCTTTATAACCCTCTTCCCGTCCAAGTCAAGACCATCATCTCATGAGTAACAAGTTTGCCAGTCCTAAGGTAATGATATCTTTCAAGGCTTAGCAGGTCCTCTACCTTAATTCTCCACTCCGACAGCCTAGGTGTCCGGGCTGTTTTCCAGTATTTAGGGATCAAGCCCTTTGCGCCATTCAGCATGAGCAGGAAAAGCAGATATTTGTGCTCACCCGTTATTTTGGGGAGATCGTGGTAGATCAGGTATGAGGGTTTTGGCGGAATGATTAATCCCAGTCATGTCTCCCAGCACCTCCTCCCAGAAGGACAATACGCGTGGACAGTTCCACCAGATGTGGAGAAGAGTTCCCTCTCCCCCACATCCTCTCCAGCACCCCCCATTTGTGTGGGGATAGATTTTCTGTAGCCTATGGGGAGTGAGGTACCATCTACTAAGCAATTTATAGTGGGCCTCCTGCAGTTTCATGGATACTGATGCTCGCCTAGCTCTCCCAAAGATCTTGAGCCAATCCCTATATTCTATTTCCTGTCCTAACTCTTCCTGCCAAGCCCGTGTGTAGCTCGGAAGGGTGATTCCTTCCCTAGATATGAGGAGTTTGTAGATCTTAGATAAAAGGTGGGTCGGAGTTTGTGACATTACGCAGAGGACTTCAAATGGTGATCTATTCCTAGAAAGTGACGTCTTATCTTTGTGTGTGTCAAAGTAGTATTTTATCTGTGTCATTCTAAACCATGAGGTGAAAATGTCCGGGGCCAATTCCACCAGCTCCGCTTGTGTTTTGAGCTTGCCCTGGTGCAGAATGTTGGACATAGAGACCTCCTGTAGTGTATAATGTGTTCCTGCAGCGTGTGGGGCGCACTCGATTCCCAAATCCGGATTCTCCCGTATGGGTGCGTTTGGTGAGTGTAGTGAAGATAACTGAGGGCCTGCGCTAATTAGTCTGTCCCATGTTGAAAACACCTCCGCCAACAAATGGAACTTATGGGTGGGCGATTTTTAGTTGAGACCCAGGCCTGTGCTCCCGTGTTACTGTGCTTCATAATATCATTATCTATTTGCACCCATGCTTTATTGCGTAGGTTCTGACTCCATCCCACTAATCTTTGCAAGGATATAGCTCGTTGATATTTCCTCAGTAAAGGTACACCTAGCCCCCCCTTATCTCTAGGCAGGTAGATAGTCTGCCTTTTAATTCTAGGTTTCAACCTGTTCCAGATGTAGGACTCGATGGCTGACTGAATTTGCTGGATATATGGTATCAATGGAGTAATCGGTACCGTTTGCATGATGTATAACACCCTTGGAAGGATGTTCATTTTAACTACTCCCGTTCATCCCATCCACAAGATGGTTTTATTTTTCCAGTTATTTAGGTCTTTGATAACATCGTCCCGAATGTGTTTATAGTTGATCTCCGCTATCTCATGTATGCCTGGAGATATAAGAATTCCCAGATATTTGATAGTGTGTTGTGCTATTTTTATGGGGCATTCTGCCAGATGGGGGCTAAACATCGCAGCTGATTCTGTGATATTTAGTATCTCCGATTTCTGGGGGTTCAAGAGGAAATTAGAGACTTCTCCGAATGCAGAGAACTCCAACAGGGCCTCCCTGAGTGAGTTGGGGGAGTCTGATAGTGTCAATAGGACATCGTCCGCGTACATAGAGAGCTTGTGCTCTATCCCTGCAACCGTGAAACCCTTGATGCGAGTGTTCGTTCTGATTTTGCTCGCCAAAACTTCAATTGTGAGGGCGAATAAGAGCGGCGAAAGGGGGCAGCCCTGCCTGGTCCCGTTTCGGATATCAAGAGTTTTTGACAGCATGCCATTAACTCTAATTTTGGCGTTTGGATTCGAGTAAAGGGACATGACCATATTTATAAAGCTGTTCCCAAATCCAAACCTCCCCAGTGTGTGGCGGATGAAGAGCCAGTTCACCCAGTCAAACGCTTTTTCAGCATCCGTTGTGACCAGGGCGAGTGGCTGGTGGTGAACTTGGGCATACGTAATCATTTGTAGAATTTTCAGGGTGTTATCTCTAGCCTCTCGGGCTGGAACAAAGCCCACCTGATCGGTTTAGACCAGAGCTGGCAATAGCCTGTTGAGGCGGTTGGCTATGACCCTGGCAAGGATTTTCACGTCCGAGTTCAAAAGTGAGATCGGACGATAGCTTTCCGGTTTGTCATGCGGTTTACCAGGCTTAGGAATTACTGTAATGTACGCCTCTAGCATAGTGCTTGATAGGCTTGGGGAGTCTGATAGTGTTTGGAACATCCTCGACAACTCTGGGGCTAGGATCTGTCGGCTGCTCTTTGTGATTGTGTTCTGCCTGCTCTACCTGTGTTAATAGAGTTTGATATCTCTCCCATCTTGCTTTTTTAAGTCTTGCTTCCCTACTGATGAGTATTCCTCTGACAGTGCATTTGTGTGATTCCCAAATGGTTGTGTCAGGTATGTGATCGTCTGCATTAAGGTGAAAGTATTCGGTGATGGCCCTATTTAACTCCGCACTAAATAGCGGGTCATCTAAGAGAGTGTCATCTAGTTTCCATATATAGGGCGTTACTGGGACAGTGGGCCATAGAATGGAGCACCCTACTGGTGCGTGGTCCGACCAGGTTATTGAGTGGATGTTGCTGCTTTTCGTAATAGTGAGGCCTATTGAGTCTGTGAACAGGTAGTCTATTCTAGTATACTTTCTGTGAGGGTGTGAGTAGAAAGTGTAGTTCCTGGCTAAGGGATGGTGTGTCCTCCACACGTCATGTATGCCTAGGTCTGTTAGAGAAGTGACAATACTTTTCAGGGTCTTATGCGGGACGCTAGAGAGGCCATCAGATGTGTCCACCAGCGGGACAAGGGATGCATTAAAGTCACCCCCCACGTATAGGGTACCCACCTTTATCTCTAGGATTTTGCGGATGACCCCTGGCAAGAAGAGGTGCTGGGAGTGATTGCTAAAGTGATGGGTCTATGGTGTAGTAGTCCCGTAACCACAAGATATCTGCCATCCGGGTCTTTATATGTTTGGATACCCTGGAATGGTGTGTTAGCACTGAAAAGTATTCCCACCCCATTCTTTTTGTGAGGTCCCGAGGCAAATATTGAGCTGGGGTAGCGGTGTGAGTTCCAATGTGGCTCCTGGTTCGCTGAGAAGTGCGTCTCTTGCACAAATACTATGCCTGCGCCCATTCTATGCATGTCCCTGACCATTATGGAGCGTTTGGAGGGGCTGTTCATTCCCTTAACATTAATAGTGATAAGCTCCACTGGTCGAGGGTTGCTCCTCCTCAGTCTTTGCGTCATGTTGTTTAGGATGTTGCGTAGGGTATAAGGGGTCTGGTGCAATTGGGATGAGGGGGTAGGGTAGGAGTGGGAAAGGGATAGTAGGGGAGAAAGAGAAGAAAAAAAAAAAAAAAGGGGGGCACCGAGCAAGACTTGAGAGGGTGAAGGGAAGGAGAGGAGGAGGAAGGTGAAGGGGGAGGAAGGGGAGTAAGAGTTGGGTGTGAATGTAAAATAAGAGAAGGCGTGTTAGAAAGAATGAAGAGGGGTAATAGGTCAGAAGGGGAAAGTGAGTCGATAAGTAGAGAGTTAGTAGGGGAAGGGGTTAATTGTCTTCACAGTGAAGACGAGAAGAAGCAATGTGTATCAAGTGTCAGAATGATACCTTATCAGTTCTGACTCTTACAATTACTTCAACAAGTTAGGGGTAGTTGTCCCTGTTATTTCGCTGAAAATATAAACATATGTACATAACTTAGTAAATTAACGTTCTCTAGTTACACTAATTTTGTTGGAGTATGAGAGAATGAGTGCGAATGCAATGAAAACAAACCATAGTATTAGTCAAACACAATGGGGGGTAGTTATCAAGCCGTCAACCTCAAATACGCTGCGTATTCCGCAGCGTATTTGTGGCGAGGATGATACGCCTTAGTTATCAAAGGCTCGAGACCGGCAAAAGTAGAATTTTGTGACGTAAGCTTCGATCCGCCGGACTCAGTCCGACACAGATCGATTCTTACGTCACTCCAGATGTTCCGCACACAAGTGCGGCACATTCTCACTACTTTTGCTAGTTATCAAAAAACTAGCAGGTACGCTCGGCACTTTTACGGCCCAGCGTACCTGGTTTTCAAAGCGCCAGCCTGGAGGCGGCGGATCCCAAGGAATCAATGGGAGTCTGACCATAGCGAAAGTACAAGTTCGCTGCTGACAGACATCCCATTGATTTCTATGGGAGCTGTCTACACCTAACACCCCTAACATGTACCCCAAGTCTAAACACCACTAATCTGACCCCCCCTGCACCGCCGCAACTAAATAAAGGTATTACCCCCTAAACCGCCGCTCCCGGAGCCCACCGCAAAGCTACTCTATACATATTACACCCTAAACCGCCGCTCCCGGAGCCCACCGCAACTATAATAAATGTATTAACCCCTAACCCGCCGCTCCCTGAACCCGCCGCAACCTATATTAAATGTATTAACCCCTATCCTGCCCCCCCTACACCGTCGCCACCTATAATACATTTATTAACCCCTAATCTGCTGCCCCTAACACCGCCGCCACCTATAATAAATTTATTAACCCCTATCCTGCCCCCCACTACGCCGCCGCCACTGTAATAAAATGATTAACCCCTAAACCTAACCCTAACCCTAACGCACCCTAACTTAAATATTAATTAAATAAATCTAAATAAATTAACTCTTATTAACTAAATGAATCCTATTTAAAACTAAATACTTACCTTTAAATAAACCCTAATATAGCTACAATATAAATAATAATTATATTCTAGCTATCTTAGGATTTATTTTTATTTTACAGGTACCTTTCAATTTATTTTAACCATGTACAATAACTATTAAATAGTTATTAACTATTTAATAGCTTACCTAGCTAAAATAAAGAGAAATGTACCTGTGAAATAAATCCTAACCTAAGTTACATTTACACCTAAACACTACACTAATACTTTAATAAATTATTCCTATTTAAAAAATAAATACTTACCTGTAAAATAAACCCTAAGATAGCTTACAATGTAAATTAATAATTATATTATAGCTATCTTAGGATTTATATTTATTTTACAGGTAACTTTGTATTTATTTTAGTCTAGTTAGAATAGTTATAAAATAGTTATTAACTATTTAATAACTACCTAGCTAAAAGAAATACAAAATTACATGTAAAATAAATCCTAACTTAAGTTACAATTAAACCTAATACTACACTATCATTAAATTAACTAAATAAACTAACCTACAAATAACTACAATTAAATACAATTACATAAACTAACTAAAGTACAAAAAATAAAAAAAGCTAAGTTACAAAAAAATAAAAAATTAAGTTACAAACATGTTAAAAATATTACAACAATTTTAAGCTACTTACACCTAATCTAAGCCCCCTAATAAAATAACAAACCCCCCCAAAATAAAAAAAATCCCTACCCTATTCTAAATTACATAAATTTCAAAGCTCTTTTTACCTTACCAGCCCTTAAAAGGGCCATTTGTGGGGGCATGCCCCAAAAAGTTCAGCTCTTTTGCCTGTAAAATAAAAATACAACCCCCCCCCCACATTAAAACCCACCACCCACATACCCCTAATCTAACCCAAACCCCCCTTACAAAAACCTAACACTAATCCCCTGAAGATCATCCTACCTTGAATCGTCTTCACTCAGCCGAGCCACCGATGGAACTGAAGATGACATCCGGAGCGGAAGAAGTTAATCCTCCAAGCGGCGCTGAAGAAATCTTCCATCCGATGAAGTCATCATCCAGGCGGCGCTGAAGAAGTCTTCGATCCGGCCGATGTCATCTTCAAAGAAGGCGCTGAAGAGGTCTTCTATCCGGGCGAAGTCATCTTCCAAGCCGGGTCTTGAATCTTTCTTCCGCCGACGCGGAACCACCTTCTTCAACCGACGGACTACGACGAATGACGGCTCCTTTAAGGGACGTCATCCAAGATGGCGTCCCCTCAATTCCGATTGGCTGATAGGATTCTATCAGCCAATCGGAATTAAGGTAGGAAAATCTGATTGGCTGATGGAATCAGCCAATCAGATTGAGCTCGCATTCTATTGGCTGTTCCGATCAGCCAATAGAATGCAAGCTCAATCTGATTGGCTGATTGGATCAGAAGACCTCTTCAGCGCCTCTTTGAAGATGACATCGGACGGATCGAAGACTTCTTCAGCGCCGCCTGGATGATGACTTCATCGGATGGAAGATTTCTTCAGCGCCGCTTGGAGGATTAACATCTTCCGCTCCGGATGTCCTCTTCAGTTCCATCGGTGGCCTCGGCTGAGTGAAGACGACTCAAGGTAGGATGATCTTCAGGGGATTAGTGTTAGGTTTTTGTAAGGGGGGTTTGGGTTAGATTAGGGTATGTGGGTGGTGGGTTTTAATGTTGGGGGGTTGGGGGGGGGTTGTATTTTTATTTTACAGGCAAAAGAGCTGAACTTTTTGGGGCATGCCCCCACAAATGGCCCTTTTAAGGGCTGGTAAGGTAAAAGAGCTTTGAAATTATGTAATTTAGAATAGGGTAGGGATTTTTTTTATTTTGGGGGGGGTTTGTTATTTTATTAGGGGGCTTAGATTAGGTGTAAGTAGCTTAAAATTGTTGTAATATTTTTAACATGTTTGTAACTTAATTTTTTATTTTTTGTAACTTAGCTTTTTTTATTTTTTGTACTTTAGTTAGTTTATGTAATTGTATTTAATTGTAGTTATTTGTAGGTAGTTTATTTAGTTAATTTAATGATAGTGTAGTATTAGGTTTAATTGTAACTTAAGTTAGGATTTATTTTACATGTAATTTTGTATTTCTTTTAGCTAGGTAGTTATTAAATAGTTAATAACTATTTAATAACTACCTAGCTAAAAGAAATACAAAATTACCTGTAAAATAAATATAAATCCTAAGATATCTATAATATAATTATTAATTACATTTGTAGCTATCTTAGGGTTTATTTTACAGGTAAGTATTTATTTTTAAATAGGAATAATTTATTAAAGTATAGTGTAGTGTTAGGTGTAATTGTAACTTAGGTTAGGATTTATTTCACAGGTCCATTTCTCTTTATTTTAGCTAGGTAAGCTATTAAATAGTTAATAACTATTTAATAGTTATTGTACATGGTTAAAAAAAATTGACAGGTACCTGTGAAATAAAAATAAATCCTAAGATAGCTAGAATATAATTATTATTTATATTGTAGCTATATTAGGGTTTATTTTATAAGTAAGTATTTAGTTTTAAATAGGATTCATTAGTTAATAAGAGTTAATTTATTTAGATTTATTTATTAATATTTAAGTTAGGGGGGCGTTATGGTTAGGGTTAGACTTAGGTTTAGGGGTTAATCATTTTAATTACAGTGGCGGCGGCGTAGTGGGGGGCAGGATAGGGGTTAATAAATTTATTATAGGTTGCGGCGGGTTCATGGAGCGGCGGTTTAGGGGTTAAAACTATTTATTTAGTTGCGGAGAGGTGCGGGATCAGCAGGATAGGGGTTAATAATTTTATAATAGAGGGCGACGGTGTAGGGGGGGGCAGGATAGGGGTTACTAGGTATAATGTAGGTGGCAGCGGTGTCGGGAGCGGCGGTTTTAGGGGTTAATACATTTATAAGAGTTGCGGCAGGGTCTAGGAGCGGCGGTTTAGGGGTTAAAACATTTATAAGAGTTGCGGCGGGGTCTAGGAGCGGCGGTTTAGGGGATTAGTAACTTTATTTAGTTGCGGGGGGCTCCGGGGGCGCCGGTATAGGGGGTAGAACAGTGCAGTTTACGTGTGAGTGCTTATGTGACAGGCTAGCAATAAAGCTGGGAAAAAGCCGAAGGGCAGCGAGATCGGATGAGTGATAACTGTCACAGTCCGCTGCTCATCGCCCCCGCGGCTTTTTGACAGCTTTATTTGATAACTTAGGCGAACGTATTCAAGGTCCGCTGGCGGCGAAGGTAGGCGAGCTTAGGGCGGACGTATTGGGCCGGCGAAGCCAGAAAAGTAGACGGCTTGATAACTAGCCCTCAATATATACTGTTATAATTAGTGAGCTGACATGTCATTCCTCCTATTGCTTGCTCCTCCCTTTTTCTTATATAGACTGGACCTATCTTATTTTCATGAGGTATTCCCCCCTAGTGCTTTGTGTTATTTCCTGTAAATGTTAGGATATTGTAGTTACCAGTGACGTGCTGGTGAGGTCTGAGGCTGGTGAAGCACTAGATATTTTACGCTGAAGCAAGACATATACCGCGGGCCACACGTACCCCCAACAGGCCAGGTTTTATTTTTATGCTGAACCAGTGCATAGATTAAATAATAAGCTGATAGCTGAGAGCATGTTATTAACCATGGTGTTAGTGATCAGATGATTATTTTACTTTTGCGCTGGTTTAGCTATAATGAAAACCTTACCTGTTGGGGGTACTTGAGGACCACAATTAAGATACATTTCACTAAAGCACCAGCTCATCTGCAATATGTTGATTACCTGACAAATAAAGCAGGTTGTAATAGTGTGATCATATATTACAGCAGTGGAAAATTGTTTTGCAAATTAACTTCAGAGAAAAACAAAACAAAAACTTTTGTTCTTTTTAAAATCTTTCTTTAATAAATAAATTCCAAAGTTTGAACTGTAACATATACTTTAATAAATACATTCTACAGTTTTCACTGTAACATATACTTTAATAAATACCTTCTACAGTTTTCACTGTAACATATACTTTAATAAATACCTTCTACAGTTTTCACTGTAACATATACTTAAATACCTTCTACAGTTTTCACTGTAACATATACTTAAATACCTTCTACAGTTTTCACTGTAACATATACTTTAATACCTTCTACAGTTTTCACTGTAACATATACTTTAATAAATACCTTCTACAGTTTTCACTGTAACATATACTTAAATACCTTCTACAGTTTTCACTGTAACATATACTTTAATAAATACCTTCTACAGTTTTCACTGTAACATATACTTAAATACCTTCTACAGTTTTTCACTGTAACATATACTTTAATAAATACCTTCTACAGTTTTCACTGTAACATATACTTAAATACCTTCTACAGTTTTCACTGTAACATATACTTTAAATACCCTTCTACAGTTTTCACTGTAACATATACTTTAATAAATACCTTCTACAGTTTTCACTGTAAACATATACTTAAATACCTACTACAGTTTTCACTGTAACATATACTTTAATAAATACCTTCTACAGTTTTCACTGTAACATATACTTAATACCTTCTACAGTTTTCACTGTAACATATACTTTAATAAATACCTTCTACAGTTTTCACTGTAACATATACTTAAATACCTTCTACAGTTTTCACTGTAACATATACTTAAATACCTTCTACAGTTTTCACTGTAACATATACTTTAATAAATTCAACAGTTTTAACTAACATATACTTTAATACCTTCTACAGTTTTCACTGTAACATATACTTTAATAAATACCTTCTACAGTTTTCACTGTAACATATACTTAAATACCTTCTACAGTTTTCACTGTAACATATACTTTAATAAATACCTTCTACAGTTTTCACTGTAACATATACTTAAATACCTTCTACAGTTTTCACTGTAACATATACTTTAATAAATACCTTCTACAGTTTTCACTGTAACATATACTTTAATAAATTCAACAGTTTTAACTAACATATACTTAAATACCTTCTACAGTTTTCACTGTAACATATACTTTAATAAATTCAACAGTTTTAACTAACATATACTTTAATACCTTCTACAGTTTTCACTGTAACATATACTTTAATAAATACCTTCTACAGTTTTCACTGTAACATATACTTAAATACCTTTTACAGTTTTCACTGTAACATATACTTTAATAAATTCAACAGTTTTAACTAACATATACTTTAATATCTTCTACAGTTTTCACTGTAACATATACTTTAATAAATTCAACATTTTTAACTAACATACTTTAATAAATACCTTCTACCAGTTTTCACTGTCACAATATACTTAATAAATACCTTCTACAGTTTTCAATGTAAGATATACTTTAATAAATTCAACAGGTTAAACTAACATATACTTTAATAAATACCTTCTACAGTTTGCACTGTAACATATACTTTAATAAATAAATTCAACAGTGTTAACTGTAACATATACTTTTATAAATAAATTCAACAGTTTTAACTGTAACATAAACTTTTATAAATAACTTCAACCGTTTAAACATCTAACCAAAAGTTGTTTTCTATTTGAATAGCTTTGCTCCGCTCCCTTATTTATAAACAAAGTCCATTCGGCGGTCTTTTTTTACAAAATTTTCAATTACTTTATTCATAAAGCCTTCATTGTCTTTGTCATGAAACTCTACCAATCTTCTGCGCTCAATGGCTAAAATTGCCAGGGATGATAGTCGTCCCTGATCAGTTCTATTCCTGGTGTGTGTTTTAATTCTCTTTAAAGCAGAGAATGAGCGCTCAACAGAGGCTGTTGTAGCTGGTATTGTGTGAACAAGATGTAGTAGTTTAACAGCCTCTGGAACAGTCTGCATCAAATCGTTTTTGGCCAAAAATTTCATGAGATCTCCAGGTGATTTGCATTCAGTCCTTAAAACTTCAGAACCATACAATCCAACTAGATCAACATTTTAGTCTAACCAAGTCAAAATATTTGGCATATTTTCTAAGGCTCTGCAGTTTTTCGTCATCAATATTTTTTGACATCTCTAGCAGTTTGGTGCAATCGACCAAACTAAGGCCTAGATTTGTAGTTCGGCGTTAGCCGTGAAAACCAGCGTTAGAGGCTCCTAACGCGGGTTTCTAACGGACTCCGGTATTTAGAGTTCAGTTACCGTCACTCAAAAAAAACCTAACGCTCACATTTCTACCGACACCTCAGACCCAGTAGTAAACATATACTGACAAAAAAAAGATCCACCGAATAAAAAAAAAAATATTACACAAACCTACACTTACAGTCATACAAACACTACACTATGTTTATTTTTCATATTTAATAATTTTTCATCAAAATACAAAGGGATTAAAGTTGCGAGATCTCGGGGTGTTAGAAAAAAAAACAACACAAATCCATTTTCCCATTGACTTACATTGACACACGGGAAAAGACCCTCATATACCTACATCTAACTAATAACATTATCACAAACATACACTCATCGATGCATACAAACAATATACACCACGTGACATACACAAAATATTTATTTATCACAAAAAGAACACGATTTAGTTACTTTTTCACACAAGCTCATGACGTCATTCACTTTACGAGGAAAACCAGTCTTAGAAAAAAAAACAAGAACATATTTTAGAGCCTCCATTGACTTCTATTGGGAAGACGTGCTCGTGCACGCGAAACCCTCATTTCCCTAACGCACGCAAATAGCGTAGACAGAAAAACTCCAAATACCAGCGCTAGAAAAGACATGATTTCATGCGTTAGACCCAGCTATGATAAATAGATCAAGAAATGACTATTTCCCTATGGTGGATTTATGGATTTACTGTTTGAATATTCACAACACCATTAAATTGTTTCAGACTTTATATTACATCAACTACAAATCAACATCACTAGTAACAACATTTTTAGTTTTAAAAATATTACATTTAAACGGACACAAAAATAATGTCAACTTTTCAGGATTCACAACACTACACAATGGGGAAACCAATTCTCATTTACCTGTATTATTGCATTTCAGTTATTCAACTCATATGCATGCAGCAACAGCATATCTACATAGGCTTAACACATGATCAGTCATGGATGCACATACATTACTTTTATCATTCACTCATACATGTGCATTCAAATGATGGGGGAAAAAACACATTACATTCTCTATAGGAATCACAAAACACAACATATGGATTTTACTGGTACTTTTAACATCATGATTCCATCACAATAAACCATTAGGAATTACGATACAACAAGAACATCATTACACCAGATTACAGATGTCACTTTATGGGAAGGAACAACAATGCCAGACCGCTATATAGAAGTCAGCATATGTGGACACAATCACAATATATACGTACATGTACATAACACGCATCACCCATCACGCAACCACAAAGCACACATTTAGATTTTATTCAGCACACAATAACAATGTAGCACAATACAACAACACAATGAGGATTTCAGAACTACATAGGCAGGTTAATAATATGATGACGTCATTAGAAGATTCAACCATACACATCACAGATTCACGACTGTACCGCCCCATTCGGAACTTTAACACTCAATACTACAATACAACATATACGTAAATAACAGTTTGGAACAGCATTATTAAGGCGATTTCAATGGGACAATTAATAAATATTTGTCAGATCGCAAATCACTTATATATATAATACTACAGATGACACGCCGGAAGTTCTTCAGTATTAAAGCCATTTGAATGGGACGCATACAATATTGACATCTCGGCAATCACTTATATATACAATACTACAGATGACAGCCGGAAGTTATTCAGTATTAGTGCGATTTGAAAGGGACGCATACAATATTGACAGCTCGGCAATCACTTATATATACAATACTACAGATGACAGCCGGAAGTTATTCAGTATTAGTGCGATTTGAAAGGGACGCATACAATATTGACAGCTCGGCAATCAACTTATATATACAATACTACAGATGACAGCCGGAAGTTATTCAGTATTAGTGCGATTTGAAAGGGACGCATACAATATTCACTGCTCGGCAATCACTTAATATATACACAATACTACAGATGACAGCCGGAAGTTATTTCAGTATTAGTGCGATTTGAAAGGGACGCATACAATATTGACATCTCGGCAATCACTTATATATACAATACTACAGATGGCAGATGGGAATTTCGTAATTATTATTGCGATTTTAAAGGGACGCGTACAATATTCACATCTCGGCATATCACTTATATATACAATACTACAGATGGCAGACGGGAAGTTCGGAATTATTATTGCGATTTTAAAGGGACGCATACAATATTGACAGCTCGGCAATCACTTATATATACAATACTACAGATGGCAGACGGGAAGTTCGTTATTATTATTGCGATTTGAAAGGGACGCGTACAATATTGACAGCTCGGAAATCACTTATATATACAATACTACAGATGACAGCCGGAAGTTATTCAGCATTAGTGCGATTTTAAAGGGACGCATACAATATTGACAGCTCGGCAATCACTTATATATACAATCCTACAGATGGCAGCTGTTACTTTATCGTTTACAAACAATATTGCAGCAGCATTGATCAATCACATTCGATGCACATTATACACAACTATGCACTTTCATTCATGTTAGCCTGGACGTGTGCTTGTTACTATAAGATAGCGTTTAAGAAATATTGATTACGCATATGAACAAACATTACAAACATGCACTGTATGTGTGATCTTTGACACTTTCACATTGAGAATCATTGTTTGAAAATAACATTTCAGCAAACAACAAATAAACGCCCACTGTGAAAGCATTCGCGCCGCTCACATACAAACAGGTGAATACAATCAGCAATCATTACAAACTCACTACCATTGGACTAATTGTACTATAAATCCCCCAAACAACATGGCAATGCATCACTTGTGATCCACATCAGATCAAGTGCTTACCTTGTTACGCTGTTTTGAAAGATGGATGACGATGACATGGTAGACGCTGCTGGTGCTGCTATTGGCGAACTAGCTGTTGGTCGAATCAGGCAGCCTCGGCGGCTCAGACTGAGACGAAGGGGTCATCTGGTTCGAGGTCCTCGTGTCTACAGGTGTGAGGATGTTTAAAGTTAATTATTGGAAACCCAGTTATATCTTTTCCACTCAGTCTCACACCAAACCTCGGGAACCTTGTCAAACTAGGAACCCTGATATGCTCATAGACTGAGGGTGACCAATTAGGTCAAAAGAAAATACAACTTATTAAAGTGTAGGAGATAAGCAGTAATTCAGAATCTTAGGATGTATTTACTGATATGTGCAAGAACTCTCCAAATGGAATGAGGTTTAAACTTAATATGAAAACTGTTAAATAAAAACTTATTCTTCAACAATACAAACTGAGATCAACGAGGTAAGTTTTCCTTTCAGGCATATGAGTTCAATCCCACAGATACAATTCTTAGTTGGTAGTCTTAAGTAACTAATGAAGTCACTATTAGTCTAGAAAGCCATTAGTGTTGTTAAATAAGCTTGAGACAGATACAGTCTGATTGACAATTGTGATTAGGTTGCAAATGACAGAGTTAAAGATTCAGCAGGAGCATGTAAGCTGTAGTTTGGTTAGTGGGCGTATGCAGTCTTTGAGATAGAATTTAACACAGTCTCTTATCAAACATTTGTTAGTGAAATGTACGGTACCGTAACATGCTGTAGTTCAGATCAGCTGTTCCTTACTGTATCATATGATGAAGCTGTCCGGAGATGATTTACATGAGTGGCAGGAGGAGAGAAGGCTGAAAGACTAACACCCGGAGTGGAGATGACGTCAGACGCCGAACTCCGGTTCACACGCTGAATCCTTGCTTGGCTCCGATGCTGAATATGCACAATCTGTGGAATCTAGAAATAAAGGCAGATGCCAATTTAGTACAAACAGTTTCTTTAGTACTGATAAGAACTTTGAATAAAGTAACAATCCCCAACTGTTCAAATTACGTAGCAAAGTTGAACTGAGGATGTGTGCTTAAATAGGCATAATAGTCATGTGATCTTAGCTTAAAGGAACAGCAAGATGTGTTATGCATGATTTAAAGACACAGTGTCTGGAGTATGACAGAACACCCCCCTTAACGATCAGCTCTGCGGATCAGGGTTTAGGCCGGTCTGGAAACCTGCGATGAAATAACGACACCAACTTTGGAGCTGATAGATTTGTAGATGGTTCCCAAGAATCTTCATCTGGTGCATAACCTTTCCATCAGGACTAAATATTGAAGAGTGTTCATGTAAAATCTGGAATCGAGGATAGATTCAACTTCATATGTTACATCATCTTGGATCGAAGTTGGATCAGGAGAAAGCCTTGCAGAATCTCTGATGGTAATATAAGGCTTTAAAAGAGAGACGTGAAAAGTCGGATGTATCTTAAAGGTAGATAGAAGTTGTAAAGTGACAGCATTAGTATTAACAATCTTAATAATCTTATAAGGTCCAATAAACAAAGATCCAAGCTTCTTACTGGGGATGTGGAGTTTCAAATGTTTAGAAGCAAGCCAGACTAAATCACCTATCTTATACTCGGGAGGTTTTGTCCTCTTAAGATCATAGTAATATTTTTGTTTCTCTTGCGCTTTGTTGTAGAATTTGTTTAAGTTGAGTAAAACCCTCAGCAATCTCATTCACTGTGTCATTCACCATAGGACAAGAACTTTCAGATCTTTGTAATAATTGATAAGATGGGTGATACCCATAGTTAATAAAAAAAGGAGTTGAGTTGGTGGATGAATTAATGGTATTATTGTAAGAGAATTCAGCAGTGGATAATAGAGTAGTCCAGTTATCTTGTTGCGAAGAACAATAGCAGCGTAAATATTGCTCTAGGGTTTGGTTCGTTCTTTCAGTCCTGTCCAATTTGTTTGTGGATGATAAGCTGAAGTCAACCGACGGTTAATCTGTAAACTGGAGCATAGTTGTGTCCAAAATCTGGACGTAAATTGAGAACCCCTATCTGTTGTAATAGACTTAGGTAACCCATGTAACCTGACAATATTTTTTATGAATAGATCTGCAGTTTCAGAAGCAGTTGGCAAAGTATGGACTGGTATAAAATGTGCCATTTAGAAAACAGATCCACTACTACCAAAATTACTGTGTTATTTGATGAAGGAGGTAATTCGACAATGAAATCCATGGCAATATCTTGCCAAGGTCTATCTGCAATAGGAAGAGATAAAAGTAGACCATATGGATGAATTCTTTGAGGTTTACATATAGTACAAGTGGCACAAGTTTGAATATATTGCTTTACTGATTTATTCATATGTGGCCACCAGAAATCTCTTTGAATTAAATGAATAGTCTTTTTGAAACCAGGGTGACCTGAAATAGGACTGTCATGTGCCATAGCTAGTACATCGCCCCTAAGCGATTCTGGAACATACAGTGCATGACCATGGTAGAAAAATCCATCTTTGTGTTTATGAATCCTTGAGTCTTTGATCAATGGATCGTTTTGTTGTTGAGTTTTAAAAAATGATGTTTTCTCCACTAAGAGACCAATTAATTTTTCTGATGGTATGATGGAATTTGGTTCAATAGACTCAGTTAATGGTTCTGGAGACCTAGATAAGGCATCCGCCTTGGTATTCCTGATACCTGGTCTGTAAGTGATTAGAAAATCGAATCTAGTGAAAAATAAGCTCCATCTTACTTGTCTGGAAGAAAGGTTTTTATTGATTTTCAAATATTGTAAGTTACGATGATCTGTATATATAATTATAGGGATCCTGGCCCCTTCTAATAAGTGTCTCCAAAATTCCAATGCGGCCTTGATTGCAAGAAGTTCTTTCTCCCCTATTGGGTAATTAATTTCTGCAGAATTCATAACTCTGGAATAATAAGAGACTGGATGGAGAATGTTAGTAGAGGAATCCCTTTGAGATAGGATGGCTCCGATAGCAAATTCAGAAGCATCAACTTCAAGTATATATTGTTTTGATGGATCTGGGAATTGTAAGATAGGAGCAGAAGTAAAACTTTGTTTAAGAGAATTGAAGGCATTATCAGCTGATGATGTCCAATGGTATTTATAATTCTTCCGAGTTAGCAATGTAAGAGGTTTGGCAATAGTTGAAAAACCCTTAATGAACTTTCTATAAAAATTCGAGAAGCCTAAAAACCTCTGGAGCTCTTTCTTAGATTTTGGTATAGGCCAATTGGTGATCGCTTGCACCTTGTTATCCTCCATTGAGATACCTTTAGGTGAAATATGATATCCTAAGAATGAAATGGAGTCGGAATTGAATATACATTTTTCTGGCTTTGCGTATAAATTGTTCTGTCGTAACCGAGATAGAACTGTTCTGACATGTTGTATGTGTTCCTCTTGGAATTAGAGTAATGAGAATATCGTCTAAGTAAATGACAATGTATGTGTCGAGTAAATCTCTGAAAACGTCATTTTATAAAAAACTGAAAAGTTGCGGGTGCATTGCACAAACCAAAAGGCATAACACAGTATTCGTAGAGACCATACCTTAGTACGAAAGGCAGAGAGCCATTCATCCCCTTTACGAATTCTAATTAAATTGTATGCACCTCTCAAATCAAGTTTCGTAAATATATTAGCCCCTTGTAGCGCTTTCTATAAGCTCCGGTATAAGAGGTAGGGGATATCTATTTTTTATTGTGCAGTTGTTCAATTGTCTATAGTCTATTATAGGCCTGAGACTGTCATCCTTATTCCTCACAAAGAAAATACCTTGCGCCAGCTGGAGATGTAGAAGGGCGAATGAAACCGTTTTTTTAAGATTTTCGTCAAGGTATTCTTTGAGATGAATAAGTTCATGGTTCTGATAGTGGGTATATACGACCAATAAGGAATTTTACTGTCTGGCTTTAGGTCTATCGGACAGTCATAAGGTCTGTGAGGAGGAAGTGATTGAGCTTCTCTTTTGTCAAAAACATCACTATAGTCAATATAGTCTGTAGGTATGTTGAATGTATCAAGCTGCAAAAGTGTCTGTGCTTGTAAGCAGTGTATATTGCAATATGATGAGTCGATAGATATGGAATCACTATTCCATAGAATAGTTGGTTGGTGTTTCTTTAACCATGAAAGTCCCAAAATTAGGGATATAACGGAGAATGAATAACCTCAAAAGTACATAATTCAGAGTGACCAGAAGAAAAGATAGGAGTATAGGCACTGTAATGATGAGTAACTGGACCTGAATTAATAAATGATCCATCAACAACTCGTATAGGTAGTGAAATTAATTTTTTATTGGTGGGGGAATCTTGTGAATTTCAACAAAAGAAGAATGAATGAAATTGTTAGTTGCTCCGGAGTCTATTACCACCTGGGTGTTAAGTTGATGAAGATCCCACTGTAGACAAACAGAAAGAGTAAAATGAGATGAGTTTTTAATAACAGTCTCATTAAAATGAGATATCTCTTGCTTACCCTTTTTTGACTTGAGCAAAATTTGGACAGTCCTTACCCATGATCCTTGGCTGCACAATATAAGCAAAGGTTGAGTTGTCTACGTCTAGCCTTTTCTTCAGGTTTAAGTGGTCCTTTAACAAAACCCTATCTCCATTGGCTCTTCAGATGTTCTAGCTGTAGGAACAGAGTGAGAGAAATAAGCCTTCTTAATAGACGTTTCTGGTGTTCCTTTCTCTATCTTCCTCTCTCTTATACGTCGATCAATAGAAATTGATAAAGGTCATTAGGTTTTCTAAGTCCTTAGGAATGACTACTCGAGCAATTCATCCTTTATACAATCTGAAAGACCAATACGGAACTGATTCGTCAAAGCTGGATTATTCCCATAGAGTATCTGGTGCCCATCTCTTGAAGTCTGTAATATACTCCTCTACTGGGCGTCTTCCTTGTTTTAAATTCCTAATAGCTAGTTCTGCTGATGCCTGTTATCATGATCTTCATATAGCATAGCCATAGCGTTAAAAAAGGAATCTAATGAGTTTAGAATAGGATCCTTCTTTTTCATAGTATGCATTTGTCCCAGGCCTTAGCTTCAACCGGTGAGATAAGATAATACAGTTAGTACCTTAACCTTTTCGGTAGGATAAGTTCTGGGTTTAATGTGAAAAGTAATGTACATGAATTTTTAAAGTCCCGAAACTGAGTCCTATCACCAGAGAATTTTTCAGGTGACATATTTGAGGTTCAGGTAGTACTGGGGAGTATAGGAGTTGGGTTGAGCAGGAACATGTTCTCTAACATATTTACGTAATTGCTCATTTTCAGTTTGTAGGTCCCTGAGACCCTGGATCATTAAGTCCATATCTAGGAAAAGGGTACCAACTCTATTGGTTAATTCTGTAACATCCATAGTAGATATATGTGGGTTTAAATTTTTTGTGGCTACGTAATATGTGAGGATGTTTAAAGTTAATTATTGGAAACCCAGTTATATCTTTTCCACTCAGTCTCACACCAAACCTCGGGAACCTTGTCAAACTAGGAACCCTGATATGCTCATAGACTGAGGGTGACCAATTAGGTCAAAAGAAAATACAACTTATTAAAGTTGTAGGAGATAAGCAGTAATTCAGAATCTTAGGATGTATTTACTGAATGTGCAAGAACTCTCCAAATGGAAATGAGGTTTAAACTTAATATGAAAACTGTTAAATAAAAACTTATTCTTCAACAATACAAACTGAGATCAACGAGGTAAGTTTTCCTTTAAGGCATATGAGTTCAATCCCACAGATACAATTCTTTAGTTGGTAGCTTAAGTTAATAATGAAGTCACTATTAGTCTAGAAAGCCATTAGTGTTGTTAAATAAGCTTGAGACAGATACAGTCTGATTGACAATTGTGATTAGTTGCAATGACAGAGTTAAAGATTCAGCAGGAGCATGTAAGCTGTAGTTTGGTTAGTGGCGTATGCAGTCTTTGAGATAGATTTAAACACAGTCTCTTATCAAACATTTGTTAGTGAAATGTACGGTACCTGTAACAAGCTGTAGTTCAGATCAGCTGTTCCTTACTGTATCATATGATGAAGCTGTCCGGAGATGGATATTACATGAGTGGCAGGAGAGAGAAGCTGAAAGTACTAACACCCGGAGTGGAGATGACGTCAGACGCCGAACTCCGGTTCACACGCTGAATCCTTGCTTGGCTCCGATGCTGAATATGCACAATCTGTGGAATCTAGAAATAAAGGCAGATGCCAATTTAGTACAAACAGTTTCTTTAGTACTGATAAGAACTCTTGAATAAAGTAACAACTCCCCAACTGTCAAATTACGTAGCAAAGTTGAACTGAGGATGTGTGCTTAAATAGGCATAATAGTCATGTGATCTTATGCTTAAAGGAACAGCAAGATGTGTTATGCCTGATTTAAAGACACAGTGTCTGGAGTATGACAACAGGGTGAGACCCACATTGGAAACATGAGCGACTTTGAGGTTTTTGATAAGTATCGGCTCGATCGCGAACAGCTCATTGGCCTTTACGATCTTCTTAAACTCAATTGGAGCCATCGTATAAGAATAAGGACTGCTGTTCCCGCCATGAGTAGGATGTTAAGCTGTCTATACGTCCTGGCCTCTGGGAGTTTTCAATCCGGAGAAACTGTACATACTTGGCCTGGCTCAAGGTACATTCCTCTGGGGTGTTGATAACTTTCTGGACACCCATGGGTACGTATCAGTAAGCAATACATAGGATTCCCACAGAATGATTGGTGATTGGAGGCGCCTGAAGCGGGAATTCTTTGAAATTGCTCAAATGCCCAATGTCTTGGGAGCCATAGATTGTACCCACATTGCGCTGCGTGCTCCAATTGATGACTCGCCCTTCAGAAATCGCAAACATTTTCATAGCCTCAACGTGCAGTATGTTTGTGACGCACAGATGAGGATTATGCATGTGTGTGCGAATTTTGGAGGAGCTTGTCATGATGCCCGCATCCTCTCTCTGTCGTCCTGTGGAGACAGTTTGAGGAAAGACAAATGCCCCCCTGGTTATCTCGTTGGTGGAGTATTTGTGCACAACATGGTTAATTATTTTGACAATTGCCACTGTAGTTTTAAAATGTTAGCGTAATGTTCAGCTATAGGATGCAATTTAACCATATATTTTCCCCCCGCTAATGTCTACTTTTAGTTCATGCAGATATGTAGCATGTCTTACCTAAATGCTCAGATAGAGAATGTAATGTAACCATGTAGTTATCATTTTTACACAAGGCTTGATTTAGGAGAAATACGCATATGTAGCATGTTCTTAGATGAAATGTGAAGATATTAGCTAATGCAATTAACCATGTCATTGTCCTCTTTCCGCAAATGTCTTTTAGTTCAATGCAGATATGTAGCATGTCTTGCCTTAAATGCTCAGATAGAGAATGTAATGTAACCATGTAGTTAGCATTTTACACAAGGCTTGATTTAGGAGAAATACGCATATGTAGCATGTGTTAGCTGAAATGGGAAGATAGAGAATAATATTGAACTAGATATTTTAAAGTTAAAATAAACATTTGTTAATGGATTATCATGTACAAAACTTTTTATTGTACTGCAGATACTATTTTGAGGATTCTGTTGGAATTATGTTCTGTTCATAATTTATAGGTGATTCTGGGTACATGAGCCGGCCTTGGCTCATTACCCCCTTGCGTAGCCCGACTGATGTGTCTGAGGAGCGCTACAATAGGGCTCATAAGAGAACCAGGGTGGTGGTTGAACAGATGTTTGGGCTCCTGAAGATGAGGTTCAGGTGCCTGGACAGGTCCGGGAGGAGCCCTCCCAGTACAACCCAAAGAAGGTGGCTAAGAATCGTTGTAGCCTGTAGCGTCCTGCATAATATTGGCACAGCGGGCTGGGATGCTGCAGGCCGTCCGGCCGGACAGAAACCTCCTCAGAGATGAGGAGGATGATCCTGTTCTAGAGGGGCCATTCCGGGACGAGGGGCTCAATGTCAGAGCAGACATCATCAACCGCAACTTTAGACGGTAAAGAATAGAAGTTAGACTGCAGTATTATCAATAGATGTGAACTGTAGGGAAATGACAAGTAGAGAATTGTGCAAACATGTTAGGATTGTTCATCAAATGCTAAAAATGTGTTTCATTTATTAATATAGGTGATGCTCTGGCCATTGGGTCCTGTAGCGAGTCTTTGCCACCTGGTTTTTAAAGAGGACATCAGCTGGTAAGTATAAATGTCTGGACTGTTGCTGGCATGAATTGTACACAAATACATCATATGGCATACATTTTCTAAACTAGTATTTAGTTTACACATTACTTAAAATGAAAATACTCAGAAAGGGATCCTCTAGCATGACTATGGTTCAATGTCGCACATTAGAGGTTTGTTCTGCTCAATATGACTCATCTTCACACTTGATAGAACATAACACAAGATGCTACACAGTAAGTTAGTGACAGAAATTTCTTATGAAAATGGTGGGTGGGAGAGGGCTAAGAGAAATTATTCACACACTTGTAGTAATTTTGAATAAACCTTTTATGCCATTAGGAGAGCTGACTTAATCTAAGACTGAAAGGGAAGAATAGAAGCCTGACAGTGAAGATTGCCCAGACTGACAGTGGAAAAAGCCAAGATTGAAATAGAAGTATACCAATGGGATCATGTCTGGCATTATCTTTCAATCTGCTGACCTTGAAAAGCATACAAAGACATGTTCACAATGGTAAGTGCCCAAACTATTTAATAGATAAGGCTGTTGAGGCATCCTATTGGAGACACTTAGATGATTTTTCAAATTTTTAGATGGTATTTCACAGTCCCTCTATTTTTGAAATGATGAATAAGACACCTAAATGAAGATCACTTTTTACCCCTGAATTGACTTTCAAAGACCATGCATTATCCAGGTTGGTTGTACCAATGCATGCTAGTTAAGAATCACAGGAAGAATGTTGAATATTAGTAGCTTCCATACATTAGTCATATTTAGTTCTTAATTAGATTATTAGGGATCACAATCAGACACTTAGATGAATTTCTAATTTTTAGATGGGATTTCAGTCCTCTATTTTTGAAATGATGAATAAGACACCTATTGAAGATCAAACTGTTTACCCCTGAATTGACTTTCAAAGACCATGCATTATCCAGGTTGGTGTACCAATGCATGCTAGTTAAGAATCACAGGAAGAATGTTGATTATTGGTAGCTTACATACATTAGTCATACATATTTCATCATATAGATATTTAGGGATCACCAATCATAAAAAGGAATACATATTATAGTTGTATATAGAGGTATTTGAATGGACATGAAATATGACATTTATGTTCAACAAATATATTATTGAAATGTGATATACATTTTTATGTATAATTAGAAAATCAGATTTTTTTTATTTTATTTTATTACACAATATTATTTATTTATTTTTTAAAATATAATTAATAAATATCTTTAAAAAATGTTGAACAAAGTTAGAGCATAGACACAAGATGATTGTAAATGTATTTTATGAATCTTTGACTACGTGTGTATTAACTTTTGTAAAAAAAATTTTTACATTTCAGATTGGCATCTGATGACTTCCAGGAATATTTTTTTATTTTTGGTTCAGAAACTATTAAATTTTAAAATGGTAATAATAACATTTTAGTATTAAATACACTCTTTGGAAACAGATTATAATAAATATCCATATAATCTGTCAATAAAAATCAATTTGACTCCCATGACTGGTAGTTGTCTATTTGACAAGCACATGCATAAGATCAAATAATGCATTTATTGTGGAAAATCCACTGATTCAGAGAATATTACATTAAACTATCTTTTTTAACATTCATTGGGGAGTGAGATCCATCGATGCTTTTCTTTTGAAATTCTAGATGTTAAAATAATTTCGGATATGTAGTCAATTTCACAAAAATTTATTTTTTTCACTTTTAAGAAGGGGAAGTGGTTCAATTACATTAAAGTGACAGTGTTGTTGAATGTAAAATTAATTTTATAAGATCTTGTATCTTCCTTAGGTATCTCAAAACATTATTTGCTAAATTATTTTAATTTTTACATTTATAAATGGTAGGGTCATTTAACTTTATATTTTTCACAAGCTAGTTATTGGATGGCAGGTTAATCGATTTGATTTTCTATTGGAGTCATTTAACTATAGTTAATATATTATGTAGTTTTTAAAATCTTACCTCTTGGGTTAGACATCACATATCTATATATAATTTTCATGTCCCCTTTAGTTTATTTTGATAATGTTAAATCAGCATTACAAATGTTTTGGTCCTAAAGGGACATTCACAAAGTATATTGTGTATTGATTTTTAAATAATTCATAAAATAATTTAAAACATATTTAGAAAGTACTATAGAATTACATTCAGTCTTTAAATATACCTTTGTAAAAAAAAATCAATGCACATATCTTAGTCAATTACATAAAGGTATCTATGTGCAACCAACAATCAGCATCTAAATAGCCTATGTAGATATGTATTTAATCCAAAAATATATATAATTACAATCTAATGATTGAATACCAAAACATATTAAGTTGTTCAAATAATTATAATCTTATCCAAAATGCCATACATTAACCATATAGCTTAATGTCCCCTCTAAGCTGAAGACTCCGAAATACCTCCTTTACAATATATATTTCAGTCAGTGTGTAAAACAATCCAGAAGTTAATCTAAATATGCTTTACTCATATGTTATACTAATTTAGCAAAAGGAAGGTGCCTAGGTTTCTGATATTTCAAGCATTATTGTGAAATGTTTATTTAAAGGGACATGAACTAAAAATATACTATAAAGGGAGACCAGTTAAAAAATTAATGATTTATACATTCTGGAATGAGTATTCTATTTTTAAGCAACTTTAAAAATTGTCTCATATTATGAATGCTCCTAGTGATGTTGCTATCAATTACTTTTAAAAATAAGGCATTAAATAGATAATTTATTAGCTTCAGTACTCTGGACAGAACTTGTTTTTTTTGTGGTGGATTCATTTATCCAACAATCATCAAGGACAACACAGGTTTTTTGAAACAATTGTCCATAATCTCAAATATCATTATTGATTTGCAAAGAAAGATAACAAGATAATTGTTAACATTTGAGATCGGATTAAATTATAACGTTGATTAACATTTCATGCTCAATCTGAATCACGAACGCTAATTTGTTTGGACAGTGTCCCTTTAAGAGATTTAAAGAGTGTATTTACTTCTCTTCCTATCTTGACATACTTTGCTTGAAAAGCATATCGAGATAGGCTCAGTAGATGAAGATTGGTGGATGCACAGAGATGCACACAATCAATGTGCATTATGAAATACATTTAATAGAGCAATATCAATACTTCACAATAAGTCAATAAATGGATTTTATGAACAATAAAGACATACAATATTAAATGTGTATTTGTATTAAAGAAACAGACCGTTATTAAACCGAGAATGTCTACAACATTCAATAATGTGACAGTATTAGATGTTAAATAAAATGTAATCATTAATATTTAACGGATCACGGATATTAAATCTGCGTCACACATATCCGCATGACAGGCCCATGAGTTACCAAATAAGTCTACTTGAAAAATGAAGTTACAGCACCACCATGAGGTATGTGTAAGGAAGTTACTAAGATATGAAACATTAAGGAACGGCCAATCAGAGTTCATCACACAAACACAACTTGAGTCAGGATGGTCTTACAGACATTCTAACAATATTTCAAACTTTTATCCAATCAGATGTACAGATAACTTGTCCCAATCTCATGTTTACTTCACCATATAAAAGTCCATTACACGTTGCCATCTTTGTCAGTTCTCTAATGCCTTCAGGCAGTTTATATTATTATTATAATATATTTATTGGACAACCCAGCAGGCATGTCAGCTCCCAGGTTCACCAAGGAGGAGAGCGCTGCACTGGTCCACGCCGTCAAGGACTTTTATCCCCAGCTGTTTGGGAACAAGAGGAGGTTGACAGATGCGCCTGTTAAGAAGGCCCTCTGGGAGTCTATCACCAATGCGGTTAGATTGGTGTGTGACGTCCAGAGGACCCAGGATCAGATCATGAGGAGATTCAGAGATATGAGGTTGTGGTTAACCAAAAAAGTCAACCTCATAAGGGACTGGGTACAAGCCCGTAAAAGAGGTGGCAAAAGAGAGGCCCCGTGGAAACTGTACCTACTCCCTTATGAGGTGACTTTATGCGAGCTCCTCAATCTCTGGGTCCCCAAAAGATTCAGATCCCTCGCCATCACTCGGCCTCCTCTTCTTCCCTCCCAGCTGCGGGATCTGAAAGTCCTGACGCGGGGGCCAGGGCAGCTGCTTCTCCGTCCGGTGGCCTGGGAGGAGATGGAGAATCTGAACCAGGTAATTATCCAACTTCATAATATCTTATTTTTTTTTTTTTAATCAATAAATGTGTATATAGTCAGATACTAAACCTATACAGATCTCACAACATACACTACATATGATGTTTAGATATCTGATTTTAGATTAGTGACACATGAAATAGGAATGATGTGTCTTGCGCTCTACAGAATATGCGTCACAGAGCGAAATGGAATTGCGCATACACGTTAACATGGCTTTGCTGTAAGTGGCATTGCTTTATACATGTTGGTCAAATGACGGAATGCGTAATTCCGCTTTGAATCATTGCGCAATGATCGTGAAAATGGAATTGCGCATACATCGTTAACATGGCTTTGCTGTAAGTGGCATTGCTTTATACATGTTGGTCAAATGACGGATGCGTAATTCCGCTTTGAATCATTGCGCAATGATCGCAAAAAATGGAATTGCGCATACACGTTAACATGGCTTTGCTGTAAGTGGCATTGCTTTATACATGTTGGTCAAATGACGGATGCGTAATTCCGCTTTGAATCATTGCGCAATGATCGCGAAAATGGAATTGCGCATACACGTTAACATGGCTTTGCTGTAAGTGGCATTGCTTTATACATGTTGGTCAAAATGAATATGTGAATTATTATATATGTGAAGAATACAGTATTCTTATTTTCAATATTATACATAATAAAAAAAGAAGAATCCAAATAAATTATAACATATGCACATCAATTGATGAGAATGAAATAACACCAACAAATAATTAAAGCTACAGTAAACAACACAACTGATTGAAAATAAGAGTACAGGATATATTTATCATGAATTGAATTGAGGAAACAATTAACTCATGGGACTACCAAGGATTAATAGTTTTAAATTGATTTGCTAATAATGTAAAGATTTTAAACATGGCATGATTTGTATTAATGATATGCAATCCTCATTTAATATATTACAGATATGGATGTTGCTGCTGGATCCTTAAGGCAGGGCTTGTCACAGTATGGTATGTCCTCATTTTAATTGACATTTGTCTTAGAAACATGGACAGAACATTACATACTAAATCCACATTGTTCAATATTTATATGTAATGTCCCTTTATAGATGAAAATTAAATAATTCTTCGGATATCCTTAAATAACAAGATTTGAATTGCATGCTCAATCCCATTCATTACATCAACATATGGAGTAGAGAATTCATTAACACCAACATTGTCAAATCATATAATTTTATAATTAAAGGGATACTGAGCTACAATTATTAATGTTGTCATTCAGATAGAGTATGCAATATTAATAAACATTTAAATATAATACTATCATCATATGTGAAAATATTCTATTGCTAAATGTATTTTAAAATCAAGAATGTACGTTTATCTGCATCTCAATTTTGGTTGAACAACCTGGGTTTTTATTGATGATTGGTGGATACCTTCAACAAACAATATTTATTGAATACAATATTGCTTATCTGCCTTTAAGATTAAAATGTAGCAACATTCAATTATAATAGGAGTCAATGTTAAATCATTTTGAACAGTTTGAACAGAGAAATCAATGATGTAAATTAATCATGTCAGTGTCCCTTTAATAAACAATAGATTCATTCATACTTTACATTCTTTGGATTAAACAATATGATATATAATTACATATTCACTGTTGGTGTTACTTTATAGATATCAGCCATAATCTAACCATGATTACATATTTGTACTAATCAATTTGGTTTGTATTGTGATAAATATGTGTTGTGTCCTAAACAAGATTACTGTACATTGCACAAATGGCTCGATGTGCCACATGTGTTTGTATTAGATTTGTCAACAGCTGTTCTTCAAAATGTGGTTTGTGTGTATTCTTTTAAGAACATTGATCAATGGGTATATTTAGATATGCAATGCATCGTATGAGATGAGTTTGATGTCTAATATAGTCTGAAATTAAACCTATGTATCAATACATCATTTTTAACCAGAATCCCCTTGATTCAATCAAGCATTTTCTGGTTTAATGAGCTGCCTCTATTCTTCACATTTTTCAAGTTGATTAATCTTAAAATTCGATACAGATGTGATTTTGTGATATCCCAAATGTGTTTCTTAATATATATCTATATCATTCATAGAGAGAGTTGGGAGCCCACAGGAATCCAGCAGTGACATAGAGCCGCCTTTGCGGTCTCCTGGTAAGTCCATTGACTCATTTATATGTCATTGAAGGTGTATTGGTAATCAATATTATGAGCATGATTCTGATGAAGCATAACATTTGAAACAAACATATAATTTTCTCTTCTGATTATATATTAATTTTCTTTTAATATTGAAAGATTAATAATTAAAACTTTATTAGTCTACACATTGTTATTCAGAAGATGTATAGCATATGTTTGTTTCCATGTTCATTTTTGACAACAGTCATCAAGTGATACACACTAGAGAAATCTTAAATGTTCTATGTACTATGCTTTTATGATTTTTAAATTAATACAAACAATACATCGAAAATATGAATCATTGAGAATAACAAATCTAATGTAATTGTATGCTCCCATCAAAATGATGTAAATCAAAACTTTGGGTGTGTATATCTTTAATGCACATTGATGTGTTATCTTTGAACAACAGTAACATATGTTATAATAATCTGTTCTTAACGTGTACACAACATGTTATGTTTTACAGAGATTGATTTAACATATGTGACGGAGGAGGAAGAGGCTGCCTGGAGTCTAATGGTATGTGAAATATATCTATTATGTTTCCAACATGTTTGCTTTATTTGAATCATTTCATTGAAGACATTCAAAGTCTACAGCTTTTGCAATTTAAAAATGAATATTATTTGTCTGTTCAAATACCTACTGCCCCCTTTCTTTATCAGGCAGCATGAAAAATATTTTTTTTTTTTTAAAATGTATAATTCATGCCATCATTATGTCACATCGTATATATGCAGGCCAAAAACACAATATAATGTTATAATTGTACAGACAGTAATTGATATTCATATGAGTGCCTATATTGCATACCATATCCTCATTTCATAATTGTTTACAAATTCAAACACACTTCTAAGTATATTGAAAACTTAATCAATTTGAAATGCGTTGATTTAGATTTCATGATGTATGAGATGTTAATATATATTTATTAAATTTTCAGATGGATCCACATTTCTGGTCATCTGGTTTCCACCCCTGCCCAGTCCCCTGACCCAGTCACAGACCCCTGCCCATGCCCAGGACCCCTGCCCATGCCCAGACCCCTGCCATGCCCAGACCCCTGCCCATGCCCAGTCCCCAGACCCCTGCCCATGCCCAGACCACTGCCCATGCCCAGACTCCTGCCCATGCCCAGACCCCTGCCGGCCCTTCCCATTTATCATTTCCTGCCCCTCCCAAAAAACGCCCCTACAACCCCCTTCGCCGCTCTCCCCGTATTATGGCCCGTACAGCTGCCCAGACACCAACTCCCACTCCCACCTGTAGGGCCTACCCGGAGCATCAGCTCATCCCTCCCCAAGCCAATCCCTCCCCAACCCAATCCCCATCCCTCCCCCCTGTCTCAACCTTCATTGTCCTGAGTGTCAGATTGTCCTTCCCAGGCACAGCTGTAAGTATCATTCAAAATCAACATTATAAGATACTTAAAGGTACACTGAAGGAAAATATTTTCTATTGTGATTCAAATAGAGCATGCAATGTTAATCAAATTTATAATTACTACTCTTATGAATTATTCTTCATTCTCTTGATATCTTTATTGAAACAAAGAAATGCCTATAATTATTTAAAAAATAAAATAATTGTGGACATCATTTCTTTATGTGTTGGATGAATGTATCTATCAACAGCAGGGACAAACAAAGTTGATAAACAAATATGGCCTGCCCTAAAACCCGACATTCTTGCATTCAAAATCTAGCTATAGAATTCAAACATTTAAAGAATATGTGTAATTTTTAAATATTTGTAATGT
Source organism: Bombina bombina (assembly GCF_027579735.1). Lineage (NCBI taxonomy): Eukaryota > Metazoa > Chordata > Amphibia > Anura > Bombinatoridae > Bombina > Bombina bombina. The sequence continues at coordinate 1,293,582,629 of NC_069501.1, forward strand.
CATGCTCTATCTGAATCAGTCAATTAAATATTTAGGTTCAGTGTCCCTTTAATTGGATATCACTACATATACCAATCACCACTACTTGGATCCAACAATTAATGTACAAATGTTTATACATTATCTCTTGTCTAACCCAGTGGGAATGTAATTTCTTCAGGTTGCTATGTTTACACAGCTTGTCCTCAATGCCAAAATGTTTAAGGATAGGTGTGCCTACCACAGTATAATTAAAATATTTAACTTGCTAATGTAAGTAACAATGTAAGTCCTTTAAACAAGATTTTATACACTCAAGCTGTATAAGTGGATCATCTAAAACCAATTAAAGGGGACAACATGTTTGAGTAAACTGTCCCTTTAATGATTTTCGGTCTGTCTGAATAACATAATTCATGTGTAAAGAATAAATTTAAACTAATTGATGTAAAGAATGATTTGTCTTTATGATGACAATGTATCTTTTCTATTTTTTTCGTCTGTTGTGTAATTATCATTAATATTTAATTTATTCTTTATTTTAGGCTGTGACTCAGCATGGCTCATGCTAGAAGGTATAGCAAGAGTAGAGCAGGCCGTGTTGAGGAACGCAAGCTGTCCTGAGAGGGATGAACGACACCATGCAGGCCCAGCTCCGGGTTTCAGGACTTGACTCTGCGTGAAATTATGCGATTAAGTTCAAGGCCTGAATCTGGAGCTGGACATGCACAGGACGATGAAGAGGATGACCAGTAAGTGGAGGATCTGGAGATGCTCCAAGGTGGCAGATAAGAATCCTCCGTCCACATGTTGATGTTTTTTTTTATTGTTGCCATTTGGCCTTTTTAAAAGTTTATTGTTGTGCCTGTTGCACTCTTTTACCTTGTCATATGTCTCCAAATGGGGCTATGGTTGCCTTGGCATCTCTCTTCATGGACTGTGATGCACTGTGTTACCTTGTCATATGTCTCCATTGGGGCTATGGTGGCCCTTGGCAACTCTCTTCATGGACTGTGATGCACTGTGTTACCTTGTCATATGTCTCAATGGGGCTATGGTGGCACTTGGCAACTCTCTTCATGGACTGTGATGCACTGTGTTACCTTGTCATATGTCTCCAATGGGGCTATGGTGGCCCTTGGCAACTCTCTTCATGGACTGTGATGCACTCTTTTACCTTGTCATATGTCTCCAATGGGGCTATGGTGGCCCTTGGCAACCTCTCTTCATGGATTGTGATGCACTGTGTTACCTTGTCATATGTCTCCAATGGGGCTATGGTGGCCCTTGGCAACTCTCTTCATGGACTGTGATGCACTGTGTTACCTTGTCATATGTCTCCAATGGGGCTATGGTGGCCCTTGGCAACTCTCTTCATGGACTGTGATGCACTGTGTTACCTTGTCATATGTCTCCAATGGGGCTATAAGTGGCCCTTGGCAACTGTCTTCATGGACTGTGATGCACTGTGTTACCTTGTCATATGTCTCCAATGGGGCTATGGTGGCCCATGGCAACTCTCTTCATGGACTGTGATGCACTGTGTTACCTTGTCATATGTCTCCAATGGGGCTATGGTGGCCCTTGGCACTCTCTTCATGGACTGTGATGCACTGTGTAACTTGTCATATGTCTCCAATGGGGCTATGGTGGCCCTTGGCAACTCTCTTCATGGACTGTGATGCACTCTTTTACCTTGTCATATGTCTCCAATGGGGCTATGGTGGCCCCTTGGCAACTCTCTTCATGGACTGTGATGCACTGTGTTACCTTGTCATATGTCTCCAATGGGGCTATGGTGGCCCTTGGTAACTCTCTCATGGACTGTGATGCACTCTTTTACTTGTCATATGTCTCCAATGGGGCTATGGTGGCCCTTGGCAACTTCTTCATGGACTGTGATGCACTGTGTTACCTTGTCATATGTCTCCAATGGGGCTATGGTGGCCCTTGGCAACTCTCTTCATGGACTGTGATGCACTGTGCTACCTTGTCATATGTCTCCAATGGGGCTATGGTGGTCCTTGGCAACTCTCTTCATGGACTGTAATGCACTCTTTTACCTTGTCATATGTCTCCAAAGGGGCTATGGTGGCCCTTGGCAACTCTCTTCATGGACTGTGATGCACTGTGTTACCTTGTCATATGTCTCCAATGGGGCTATGGTGGCCCCTGGCAACTCTCTTCATGGACTGTGATGCACTGTGTTACCTTGTCATATGTCTCCAATGGGGCTATGCTGGCCCTTGGTAACTCTCTTCATGGACTGTGATGCACTTTTTACCTTGTCATATGTCTCCAATGGGGCTATGGTGGCCCTTGGCAACTCTCTTTCATGGACTGTGATGCACTGTGTTACCTTGTCATATGTCTCCAATGGGGCCTATGGTGGCCCTTGGCAACTCTCTTCATGGACTGTGATGCACTCTGTTACCTTGTCATATGGCTCAAATATTCCTTATTTTTACAAGATTATTTCTAAAACGTTGTTGATGTTTTCTTACATACTAATAAACAGACATGTAATTGCACGATTCTTTGTCCTCATTCTTCATGTTATTTTTTTAAAGCTCTGGTTTATCTTGTTGATCCTTAAAGGGACCTACTCAATAAATATTTTTTGATAAAAAATCATATATGTAAGACAATTGTAAATGACTTTAAGATTAACATCTCCAATGTAATCTTATTTATTTGTCTTTATATATTTTTCTCTTAGCTTTATCATTGCATGATTATGATTAGCATAGTAATTGTTTTATATATGTATATATAGATGTTATTTGTGTATATATGTATATTTCAATTTTCACATCCCATTTGTGTATTTAGAAACTCTGCATGAATTGATGCACCTTTAACAAATGATCTGAGGATTGATACAATGATATAATCCCTGTAAAGTGTTCATTTTATTGAAATAGTATTGTCTATGTGTATCCGCTTTTTAAAAACAAATAATGTCCCTTTAAGGGATGGGTGAGCACAATTGTTAATGAATGTATTTCCATTTCTAAAGCGTTTTTGTCCTTTTTACATGAACAAGGACATATAATCTTATTAATAAACAATCTTATTGTAATGTTTGACAGCACATGTATTTCATTTTCTATTCTATCTTATTTTAAAGTGTAACAAATAAATCTCTGTGTGGTAATGCAAATATTTTAGATGATGAATATTTTTTTAAAAATATGTTAACAAAATAATTCTACTCGCCATATATGGCTATAGGTAGGCTGACCATATTTAAACTTGAATAAATGACACGTTTAATCAATCCATGTATCATTATTGTTATTCCAAAACAATCAAAACATATCTTAAAACATCTATGGCATATGTATTTCTCATGTGTATCTTTTAAATGTTAAAGATATACACCATAGCTATAGTTCAAGGGACAGTCAAGTCCGAAAAAGATGATTCATGATTTGGTGACATTCCTAGATAGCAATCTAGACACATACTAGTTCCTAAAATATAAATACGTTTTTTAGGTGATATGCCAAGCTGTCAACTGAGTCCTTGTATTGGCTGCGGTTTTTCAGCTATCTCGGATGCGCCATGTTGCTTAAAATGTCACCTGCCAGGCTGTCCAATGATTCCTTGTATTGACTGACGTTCTTACGTGATCAAGAATGTGCCTTTTATTGGATGGCGTTTTGACGCGATCAAGGATGCGCCTTTTTTTTTGGGCGTTTCTTACGTGATCAAGAATGTGCCTTTTAATTGGATGGCGTTCTTACGTGATCAAGGAAGCGCCATGTTAAGACGTCACATGCAAAGGTAAAAAAACGTATGATTGGATTACGTAGTCCCGCAATATTTGTTGTGCACGTTAAACACGTTTGTGACTGCAGCCAATTTTAAAACCTTGCGAATATGTATTATTTGCATCATGTTACATTGTTGACCCGTAGCTGACTAAAGACACCCACATTCTCTTTTGCTGGATGTCTGGTTGAATAAACGAACGAAAGCAAAATGTTTTCATGCATATGATATTTCGAGGCAAGTGCAAATCTCTATAGTCCATGTTGTTTAATATGTTTGTCAACAATATGTTCCTTTTTTCATAAAAATGACTGTTGTTTTTAATGTTAAAGATATCTAATTAATAAATATGCGCTATTGTGTTAGAATAAAGTAATCAATATGAATTTAGCTTTATCATATGCTAAATATATGATGCCGACTTCTTCTAAATGTAATTTCGTTGTAAATTTTATTAAAGGTTCAATAGACACTCACATTATAAATCAAAACTTTTTTTATTTTGTCTCTAGTTAGATAGTCCATTGTTTAACAAATACACGTTTCATTTTGCTTCTGTTCAAAGAAATGTAATTAATTTTCAGACTCCTCACCCAGCCTCTGAGTTTCATGTGAGTACCATCTCCAGCTTTCTCCTGTTTGTGTAAAGGGTCTTTTCATATGTTAATGATGGGGTATTGTCTTGTTTTACGGTTGTAATGGGGGTTCATCTATATTTTCAATAGAGCTAACCCGATTTTCTTTGAAAGTGTTTGAAGCTTTGTAATATTGATATCAGTATATGTTAATCTTGTTGTTTGTAGTAGTGTCTATTACATACAGTTCTGTTAAAAATATAGTATACTGTCCCTTAATGCAAATGTTGATTTTTGTATCATGTATGAGTTCCACATTGTTTAATCTTCAAATATATTATTGTTAGCATATTTTCACCCCCCACCTCCTAAAAGGACTTTAAACATATTCATTGTTCAAGCAAATGTCATTCTAAAAAAAATTAACACAATAATGTCTCTTTAAGGAAAATATACTTTATTTAACACGTCAATATAAATCTGATTTCAATATTTAATTTTTGACCAGTACATGTAGATATACCAACAAGCTTCAAATATGTGTTAGCATATGTAATTTTGTTAAAGGGACAGTTTAGAAAACAAATAATGTTTTGCATTATTCTAAAAGTCAATTTTGTAATATCAATGATATCAAAGGTTTCTCACCAATTAATCATTTGTCTTTGTTTATTTAAATTTGCTTGCTAAACCTATGAGGTTCGTGTGCTCATTTCTTCGAGCTTGAAGAGTGCATGTAATCATTATACAATTTGACCACTAGAGGGCATTTGGATAGCATTTGTATATGTAAAACCTTGTGCCTCATACAGCATATTATTTTACCATGTATTGATCATTGATATCTAAAAGGTTGTTATGTCAGAACAACAAATAAGTGGTCATTTTTTCCTAGTCATACGATACAAGGTTAAGCACATAAGTCACACGTATTTCTCCATGTTTTGTTGTTTCCAACTTGATAATGCGTAATACAGTGTTTTCTTTGTAATCAATAATTTTCTGACTGTCCCTTTAAGCTGTGTTATTGGCATTCAAACAGCAATATGCCATCATGGATAATTGTAATGGTAATTTTGTTTGCGATTCGGGAAACAGTTTGGACATCACATCACAGAAACCAATCAATATCATGACAAGGATAGGTATGTGATGATGTGGTTTTCACACACTTATAACCCACACTCTGCAAACAATCTGCCTCCATGGACCCGGTCCCATAGAAGTAGATTATATACAGAGTGTGGTCCACAAGTGTATGAAACCACATCATTACATACCTATCCATTACACATTAAATAAAAAAAACATTAAAGATGAAAATAAATACTTACTTCCTCTTCCTTCCCCTCTTCCCACGGGGCTGAGGCTCTGGGAGGGGCAATTGCCGACTCCGAAGAGTTCTCCTTGGAGATGTTGTGGGAAGAGTGGAAGGAAGAGTACTGGGACGACCAAGGTGAGGAGGAGAAGATGGCTGAGGAGGAGAAGCTGGCTGAAGAGGAGGAGATGGCTGAAGAGGATGAGATGGCTGAAGAGGAGTAGATGGCCCGGCAGGAGTAGATGGCCCGGCAGGAGTAGATGGGCCGGCAGGAGTAGATGGGCCGGCAGGAGGAGATGGCCCAGCAGCAGGAGGCCCAGCAGCAAGAGGCCCAGCAGCAGGAGGCCCAGCAGCAGGAGGTGGACCAGGAGGTAGACCAGCATGCGCATCCCGGAAAAAATTGAACATCTCTTGGTGCAGATTAAAGATTCTGTTTTGGCCTTGTTCGATTCTATTGAGTATGTTTATTATTTGGTTTTGTCCTTCAATTATTTGATTTTTTCCATCAAGAATTCGAGTGCGGCCTTCGATATTTTGTATCCGGAGTTAGCCATCTGGTCTATGTAGTCACAGTAGAACCCGCACCTCCGCTATTTCCTCTTGTTGTGCTTGGCGGGGGTACCCGTGCACGGCGGGGTGCCCGTGCACGGCGGTGTGCGGGTCCTTGAGGGGTCCTCTGGTTCCGCGGGCTCCTCCTCTGCTTCCGGGGCCTCTTCATCAGCTTCCGATGCGCTCTTCGTCACGGGGGGCCTCTTCCCTCCGAAGTGGAAATTCCTCCCCACCACTCTCATCCCGGGGAGATAGATGAGGCTGTGTTTCTTGTGCTGCCTCCTCCCCAGACTCTGTATATTAAAAAAAAAAAAAGTATATATAAGCATATTTGTATATCAAGCTTTAAATGACTTAGCTTACGATACAATTACAAATGCAGAATCATTAATCCACTTTGAATATCTAACAAACAATCAATACGATTTCCGCTTTTTTCAAAACCGTGTTTGTGATATCTCTGGTCAATCTGAATGTTTTCGCTGTTTGTTTTCAGTCTGTTTAAATGCACACCTCACCTATAGCCTAGATACTGATGTAACCGCAAAGTAATTGTGAATGCGTGTAAACAACGTTATAGCATTAATCTGATCCTTAAAGGGACATGAAACCCAATGTTTTATCTTTCATGATTAGAAGCATACATTTATTATCAACTTTCTAATGTACTTTTCTTATCTAATTAGCTTCATTCTCTGGATATTCTTTGCTGAAAAGCATATCTAAATATGCTTATGATGCTGATTGTTAGCTGAATATAGCTGCCTCCTGTGATTGTTTCACCGTGTGCATGGCTATTTCTTAATTAAAATATATCTCAAGAATGATTCAAATTAGGTAATATAAGTACATTTGAATGTTTTGTCAAATTGTATTCGCTACCTCAATCATGAAAGTAAAGGTTTGCGTATAGTGTCCCTTGAAATACATTCGTATGTGAAATTATTGTTCAATGAGCTTACCGTCAGATGAGAGTGGCAGGTTCCCGGTATCAATTCCTCCGATACCGACTATTTCCACCTCGGAGATGCTGGGCCGCAACATTTCCTCCCATCGGCAGTACTCTATTTCCAGGGCAGGTCCACCACCAGTTCCTGCGGCATGTCGGGCCTCCAGGCTTAACTTTTTCTTGAGATCCATCTTACAGTCCCGGTAGCGATGTTTTATTGAATCAAGATCTCTGTTCCAGCCACCCACTGCATTGACTGCATTTCTTATCTCATTCCAGAGCCTCCTCTTGTCAGTCGGGGTAGTCTTCTGGTGCTGCAGCCTCCTATACCTGGCCATATAGGCCTCTATGAGGGCATCCTTCTCCTCCATCGAAAACCTCGCCTCCCTAGTCGCCTTGGCCTTCCCCTGTGACGATGCCCTCTGTTTCCCGGACTGTGAAGCCCTACTCTGTCCGCCACTGGGCCCAGCCACTTGTTCATCTTGAACCAAGTGGCTGGGTCCACCCACCGCTTCCACCCCCCGCTTCCTGCCCCCCTTCCTGCCCTGTTCCTCTCCCCCCTCCCTCTCCTCCCCCCTCTACCTCTCCCCTGCCTGGCCTCCATCTGTTCCCTAAACTAAACCCCAAATAATCAAACAAAAAGTGAGTGTGATGAAATGAAAGGGGGTCAAATAAAGAACTAAAAAGACAAAAAAAGTGCTGAAAGTGTGAGAGGGATGTAAAAAAAACAAAGAGGGTAAGGAGGTATTTAAATAAACCAAAAGAAGAAGAAGACTAAAAGGAGGATATGTAAACTAAATGTAACTAGGGGATGGGTATGGAATGGGTATGGGGTATGGGATAAGAGTAAATGGGATGAAAGGGAATGGGACTACAGGGAATGGGGTATGGAGTGTAGTATGAGGGGGTAGGGGGTATGGAGTGTATGTAGTGTTATTGATAAGTGTATGTATGTATTGAATGTGTTTGCGTGTAAATGTGGTACGTGTACAGAAAAATCACTCGCTCGCTAACTCACATTACTACTAATTCTCACTAACACACTACTACTAATTCTCACTAACAAACACTCCCACTAACTCTCACTAACTACCACTTACTTACGCTCCCACTTACAACTCTCACTAACAACTCCCACTCCCCTCAACTCACTCACGCTCCCCACTAACAGACTCTCTCCCACTCCCACTAACTCCCACTAACTCACTCACGATAACACTAACAACTGACTCTCTCACGCTAACACTAACTCACTCACAATAATGCACCAACTTTCTAATCTTAAACCTCCAATCTCCAAAGACCCACCAGCAACACAGTCAAAGAAGCCCTGCTTGTGTGGTGCTTATATACCCTGTGTAAATGTTTAATGATGTACCAATTTCCGTTGTAAATTGTGTTCAGGTGTGCTTTATTAGCAATTAATATTAGTGCAATGTGTATTAGGTGTGTGAATTTGCGCATGCTCATTTTGAGTTAGTATTTGTGGAATGTGTAGAATGCGATGATGTCATAGTGGTCGTTTTCTCTAACATTGTCCAATAGTATTCTTTTAAATGTGAATTTGTGATGGTGTGTTATTAGTGAAGTGTTGTATATGTATGTTTGTCCTAATATATAGTTATATTGAATGCGATTATTTTCTAGTGTATGTATATATTTTTTATTCCTTGTTGTTATTTTGCGAATTTCCCGCATCTTAAAAGTATATGCGTATTCCCCGTATTAAATTTTATTAAAAATCCCCCCGCTTGTGAATGTGTAATGCTTGTGTGCTTTGTTGATTGATTGTTGTTGTGACATTTGCGGCGTGTTATTGTTGTGCATGATGTGGTATGCGTCATATGACCGAGCTGTGCGTATTCTCGCAGGAGATCGAGTGTTAGGTGAAAAAGCTATTTTTTTTGCTTTCCCATTGATCTCTATGGGAGACTGTCTAACGCGGGCAGTATTACGCGTGTGACATACACGCGTTAGGAGCATCGTTAGATGGTCTGTTTTTGAACTCTAAATACCGGAGTCAAACAATGACGTGCGTTAGACATAAAACACGCGTGGCGTTAGCAACCCATCTACCGCCGAACTCCAAATCTAGCCGTAAGGAATTCAAGCTCACTAAATTTATCAAAGCGAACTCTCATTTGAACAGTGACATTGTCTATAATGTTGTAAAACAATCTTCTCCTCACATCTTTTATTGGCTCTCTACTTCTTGTTCTTTCGTTATCTGTCAGCCCCAGTACTGACACCTTTCTCCTCAAATTCCCCCATAGAAAGTGTCAAACTCTTGTCTCTTGCTTTCCAGAAATTTCATAGTGTCATCAATTCGCCCGACAGCAGAATCCAACATCCATCAGTTTGTTCTGCAGCAAACGAAAGAGTATGTCAGTTTGTAGGAAAATGGCCTTGTTACGGTTACCCTTAGTCTCGCTGAGAGATGGACCGCTTAGTAGCCTGGATTCCTATTGCTGAAGAGGGGAGAAACTGCTTTCCCACAGTATTCTATATGAGTCTCGCAAATGTAGAATAATCCCCCCTTAGCTGTAGTACAGCTAGGATACCCTTCTGCCCACAAAAATGAGTCAACGCTGCGATTGAGGGACAACCAAGAACTGAGGACTGGGATGCCCAGCCTGCTTTTTATTTAGGTTACATGCACACAGGGCACTCCAGGGGGGGAAGGCATAAAATCCCCCATCACACATTTAGACAAAGCCCTTGACAGGCCACGCAGATAACAAGTACACACAAGAAAACAATTGAGTCCTTCTTATCACCTAGCAGTGAATGCTTATCACAAAACTTAATTACAGTACACAATATGCTAGGAAACCTGCCTCAGAAAATAGTTTTCTCAAAACTGAACAGAGTTAACCCTTTATGAAATGATACTTGTTACAGTTTTCTTGGAGCCCTTCTTAGCGCGCTGGCTTGGCTGGTTCAGGCATTGCTGCTGGGAAATAAGTTTCTTCACAACAAAATAACTAATGCTTCTGTAACAGTGCTCCCTTTCTGTGGAACACTCTGGCAGACACGGTCTGACCCCTTTTCGGGGCAGACTAAGGCTGTCCAGACCGCTGGTTATGCGGGGCTGAGGTCGGTTTGTCCTGGACAACCCGTCGGCGTTGCCATTCTGTTTCCCAGGTCTGTAAGTAATGGTGAAATTGAAGGGTTGCAACGATAAACTCCAACGTAATAACCTGCCATTATCTCCAGAGACCCGGTTCAGCCACACCAACGGGTTATGGTCGGTGACCAGAGTGAACTCCTGCCCATATAAATAGGGAGTCAATTTCTTTAATGCCCACACCAAAGCCAAACACTCCTTTTCGACCGCTGCATAGCTGACTTCGCGGGGCAGGAGCTTCCGGCTGATGTAGGCAACTGGATGCTCCCCTCCATCTTCGCCCTACTTGGCTGAGGACGGCTCCCAGCCCGAACATGGAAGCATCTGTATGGACGATAAAACGTTTGTTAAGGGCTGGAGCCGCCAAGACAGGAGCGTTAATTAGAGCATTTTTGAGAGCCTGGAAAGCCGTTTCACAGTGGGGGAGACCACAGGACCTGTCGAGGTAAGTTCTTCTTGGTCAAGTCAGTCAGGGGTTTGGCAAGTGTGCTGTAGTCTGGTACGAACCGTCTATAGTACCCCTGCCGTGCCCAGGAAGGCTAGGACCTGAGTCTTAGTGATGGGGGTGGGCCAATTGGCGACAGCTTCTATCTTGGCCGGCTCTGGTCGCTGCTTTCCACACCCCCACCCGGTGACCCAGGTACTGTACCTCGGCCATCCCAAAGTGGCATTTTTCTGGCTTCAGAGTCAGGCCAGCAGCCCGGATCTGATCCAGAACCATTCCCACATGAGCTAAGTGGTCCTCCCAGGACTCACTGTGGATCGCTATGTCGTCCAGGTAGGCGCAAGCAAAACTCTGGAAGCCATCCAGGAGCCTATCCACCAAGCGCTGGAATGTAGCTGGGGCATTCTTCATCCCAAACGGCATTACCCTAAACTGATATAAGCCGAATGGGGGTGACGAATGCCGACATTGGGGATAGCCTCCGGGGCCAGGGGAATCTGCCAGTAACCTTTGCAGAGGTCAATAGTGGTCAGGTAATTTCCCCTGGCTATACGATCGAGTAGCTCGTCTACCCTGGGCATAGGGTAAGCGTCCGTCACGGTCTTTTCATTGAGCCTCCGATAGTCTACGCAGAACCGGGTGGTCCCATCTTTCTTGGGCACCAAGACAACTGGGGAGGCCCAGGGACTATCGGAGGGCTCAATTACCCTGAGTTGGAGCATCTCATCGATCTCCTTCTTCATTCCTATCCTAACTGCTTCGGGGATTCGGTACGGAGCCTGGCGCAAGGGAGCTTGTCCCGGAGTATCTACCTGGTGGGTGGTTAAAGTAGTGTACCCTGGCTTCGGGGAGAAGGTGAGGTGTTTGGACTGTAGGAGTTGGTTGAGCTGCTCCCTTTCAGTGGGGCTAAGTCGGTCTCCTATCTGAACCTGAGCCACTATACCTGTGGGGAGACTCTTTTCTAATAGGTCTGGAATGGGTAGACTGTCGGGGCCTTCCTGAGGGGAACAACATACGGCCGTCACGTTCTCTGGTCGCTCAAAATATTCCTTGAGCATGGTTACATGGAATGTCTTTCTAAGATTGTTGTCGTGGCAGCTAGCTATCACATAAGTGGTGTCTCCCCTTTTCTCTACGATCTGGTAGGGGCCCTGCCAGGACGCCTGCAATTGTCTGTCTCACCGGCTTAAGTACTAACACCTTTTGTCCTATGGTAAAGATTCTCTTTCGGGCCCCCCGATCGTACCATACTTTCTGTCTTCTCTGGGCCGACTGGAGATTAGCCCGCACGGATTTGGCTAATTGCTCCATTCGGTCCCTGAGTTCCAGCACGTATGGCACAATGGGGACACCGTCAGTCTCCATCTCTCCCTCCCAGTGCTCCCGGAATCAGGTTTAGGGGGTCCCCGTACCTTTCTTCCGTAGAGCAACTCGAAGGGGAGAGAACCCTGTCGTTTCCTGGGGCACCTCCCGATAAGCAAAAAGGAGGTGCGGCAGGAAGCGTTCCCAGTCTCGGTTATTCCTGAGTGAACGTCTTGAGCATTTGCTTGAGGGTCCCATTGAACCTCTCACACAGCCCGTTCGTCTGGGGGTGGTATGGGGAGCTCAGGAGGGACTTAATTTTGCAAACCTGCCAGAGTTGTTGGGTCAATTCAGCCGTAAATTGGGTGCCTCGGTCGGATAGGATTTCTTTTGGAAATCCTACCCGGGAGAACACCTGTACTAGTGCATTCGCTACCGTATCCGCTTGTATGTTGGATAGGGCGACAGCCTCTGGGTACCTGGTAGCGTAGTCCACTACGGTAAGAATGTAGCGCTTACCGGAGGGACTAGGGGTAGCCAGTGGTCCCACTAGGTCAATAGCAACCCGGCTGAAGGGTTCCTCTACAATGGGCATATTTACTAGATGGGCTTTAGGGTGATCGCCTCGCCTTCCTACTCGTTGACACACATCGCAGGTGTTACCAGTAAGTTCTAACGTCAGCGTGTTACCCCTGGCCAAAAGAACGTGTGAGTATGCGGTGTAGGGTACGGGTTACAGCTAGGTGGCCTGCTAAGGGGATGTCGTGGCCTATCTTGAGGATTTCTTGACGGTATTTGTGGGGCACTACCAGCTGTCGCCTACGCTGTCCCCTTTTCTCTGTCCAGCGGTTATAGTTTCCCTTTTTCCCATAAGAATGTTTCATTATCTGCCCCGCCCCCTCCGGTCTCTGCTCGTTCCCGGTACTTTTGTAAGGTCGGGTCAGTCTTAGACTCTGTCTCGAAAGCATCTGGGGTGTCCCAGGGTATGGGGCCCTAACATGTCAGGCAAGGTCGGGGTAGGTCTTACCTGTGTCTCCCGCACTGGTGAGATTTCTCGCTCGTCCGGGCTTGGGCCCGTGTAGTCACTGGGTCCGCCTCGTTGTTGCATACTGGAGCATAGGCAGAAGTCATGGGGCCCAAATCATTGCCCAGTAGTACTTCGGCAGGTAAATTATCCATTATGCCCACGTTCACAGCCCCCTTTCCCGCTCCCCAATCAAGATGCACTTTAGCTGTTGGAATTTTGTACACATCCCCCCCCGCCACTCTAACGGCCACAGTCTGTCCAGATCGCTTGTGCTCCGGCACCAAATGACTCTGTACCAGCGTGATAGTAGCCCCTGTGTCTCTCAATCCCTCGGTAGATCGCCCCTCGAGCCATACCTTCTGCCGATGGTGCTGGCGGTTATCTGAGGCAGCATATACAGGGTCCGCCTCGTGAAGCGGCCTAAATATTCCTCCATAGGGGCCTCTTGGTTATTACAGAGGGTCCGGGGCCGGACGATATGCCCCAGAGGGGTAATTGTAATTCCTGGGTGTCTGGTGCGTATTAAGGGGGCAGCTAGCCATGAAATGCCCTGGTTGCTTGCATCGGTGGCAAGTCGGTCTGGGACGCTCAGAGCTGTTATTGGGTGGTCCTGAGTGTCGGGCGGGCCCTGCGGCACCGGGGCTCGGAATTCAGCACGAGGGGGTGCACGGTAAACCTCTCTGGGTTCGTGAAGACGGGAGTCATAATGTTCATCGGCCAATTTGGCTGCTTCTTCTAAGGTAGAAGGTCGCCTGTCTCGCAAGCCATTCCTTCCCTTGCTGTTCCATGCCATTATAAAAATGTTCTAAGAGAAACAATTGTAAAATTTCCTCACCAGTCACCGCTTTACTTCCGCCTCATCCAGTGATTTGCTGCTCTCCCGCATTCGGTGCGCCCATTCCATATGGGTATCGTTAGGCTTCTTTTTAGTGCCCCCGAAACTGTCGGCGATACGCGTCCGGAGTTACTGCGTACCGTCGCAACAGTGTCTCCTTAACTAGCTCATACTGTGTCACTTCCTCAGCACCCAGAGTACGAAAGGCTTCCAGGGCTCGCCCGGATAGTTTCCCAGACAATATCGTGGCCACTCCCTGTTGGGAATCTGGTGCAGGGGCACATTGCCTTTCGAAGTCCGCCAAATATTCATCAATCCCTGTCTCGCTCTCTAGGAAGGGTCGAAATGCTGCATAGGGTATCTTGGGCCTCCCAGCATTTTCGACAGGGATGATTACCTGCGGGGCTTCAGCATTGCGGGTGTGCGTTCGCCTAGGTTGAGTTCGTGGGCTCGAGTCTCTCGTATATCCTTGTCCCGCTTCCGCCATCAACTGCTGTACCAATTCCATGGATGGGGTTCGGCCCGTACAGTGAGAGCCTCTCCCGAACAATCCTGGTTTTTTTCGTCACTAATCGTGGTCGGTGTTTCCGCCATTGTGAAGCTCTGATCCAGTTCGGTCAATTCTGCGATCAGCTCTCTCCTCGGCCGGTTGCTGGCGTACCCCCCTCTGCTTTCAAGTACATCCTTTAGGGTTGTACGCTTCAATTTTTCGTAAGCGCTCTCCATCCGTTCTGTACCTCTCCTAGGAAATCCAGGAAAAATCCCACCGCTGCCGCCAAATGTTACGGTTACCCTTAGTCTCGCTGAGAGATGGACCGCTTAGTAGCCTGGATTCCTATTGCTGAAGAGGGGAGAAACTGCTTTCCACAGTATTCTATATGAGTCTCGCAAATGTAGTAGATTCCCCCTTAGCTGTAGTACAGCTAGGATACCCTTCTGCCCACAAAAATGAGTCAACGCTGCGATTGAGGGACAACCAAGAACTGAGGACTGGGATGCCCAGCCTGCTTTTTATTTAGGTTACATGCACACAGGGGCACTCCCAGGGGGGGAAGCATAAAATCCCCCATCACACATTTAGACAAAGCCCTTGGACAGGCCACCGCAGATAACAAGTACACACAAGAAAACAATTGAGTCCTTCTTATCACCTAGCAGTGAATGCTTATCACAAA
>NC_069501.1:1293602686-1293635186 GCF_027579735.1 Bombina bombina
AAAAACCTGCACTTTATCATCAAGTTTTACAGTCACTTTAGTAACAGTTGGAAGGCTGGAAGCAAAAATAAATAAATAATTACTTACAGTTAACGTAATTCTAGCCGCGTCCTCTAGAGCAGTCAGTGGCACTAGGCAGCTCCTCTTCCTCCTCTTCCTAGGCAGCTCAGCTGCTGGCAGAGTTGAGACTCTGCAGTGGAAACACAACTGGCACACACTTCGTCTCCTGCAACAATTCAATGTAAAATAGGAAATAAGATTAGTTATTTATAGTATTAAAAGCATATTTTTCAGATACTATCTATCATGCCACTTGCTAGAAATAAAAGCTTACCTAACTTCGCTTTTTATTAAAAACTGAGATTTATTTGTTGCACAAGGAGATTAAGTGATACTTATTTTTTATTTTGGTCTTCAAGTGGCTCCTGTAAGCGGTGCAAAGCGTAGCTGGAGGGAGCTTTGACCGCAGAGCAAATGAAGGCTGGGCTAGGTGGGGAGGAAGTGGAGGAGGAGCCGCGAGGTGTTATAGCCTGGTGGCTGAGCGGGAAAGCCAGCAGTTGTTATTCAGAAAAGTGAAGGAAGTATCTCTGTGCAGCTGGTGGCTTTCTCGCTCAGCCTGCGTCATGGCTGATGTGGAGGAGCTTTTGCATCGATTGAAGGAGGCTGCAAAGGAACGGGGACCTACCTGGCTGGAAGAACAGGTCCAATCGTTGCTGGGTGTTCCGGTTCCTTCTGGAGTGGCGACGGAGCGTTCGGCTCCCCGGAAGAAGTCCACCAGGCAATCCAGGCCTCCGACGAGACTCAGCCCTGAAGTCAGCAAGAGGGCGGTGAGCGGAAGAAGATCCGGTCCGGTGTCTGGTAAGCGAGGGGCGGATGCAGCGGTGAGTGTGGCTACGGGGGCTGAGGCGGGCCCGGCGGTGACGTCATCCCAGCGTGTGAGCGGCAAAGAGCCGGAGGTGAAGGCCTCCCCTGCCCAGGCCATTAAAGTTAGAGGTATGGGTAAGGTGGCCCACGGCCTTGTCGGGCCTGATCAGAGGGGGGAGGGGATTGCTGAAAGGGACCCATATGCTGGGCGGAGTAGTCCGCTTGTTTCTTTTGGTGGGGTAGTGGGTAATAGCGAGAGTGATGAGGAGGGATGTGCCGCAGTAGGAGATGTAGTTGGTGCCCCCTTTGTAGAGCAGGATAGTGGGTCTGGTGGTAGGCAGCCTGTTCCCATTAGTTTTAACAAGTCTGGTGGGGGTGAACCCAGTGTTTTTAGTGCTTCCCACGGGCTTGTGGATTTGGACTATGGGTCTGGGGAGGATTATGAGGAGTTGGAGCTTGGCCCTGGGGAAGTTGAATTATTTTTGGATTCCTCAGAGGAAGATTTTGTTCCTCCATCTCCTGGGGCTTTTAGTGAGAATGTTAGCCGTTTTGGGGGGTCAGCTGAGGTTCCATCTGTTGGGCGGGGGGTGGTTTTTGCCCACCATTCTCCCATGGGTTTGGTTGCTTCCAGGGCCAGGGAGGTGGTTGGGGCAGGTGTCTCACATGTTAGTTTTTCTATTTCAGAGCCTAGCACCTCTGGACAACGGCCAGGGCCTCAGCCTGGTCCATCTACAAGGGCAGATGTATCTGACGGCCAGGAAGTGGATTTCTCTGGCTTGCACGGCTCCTGGACGGAGTCTATTCGTCTGGAGCCTGATGATGGTACGCAACAGGAGTTGCAGCCTGTTGGCAGTAGACAGGTGAGGAGTGGGGTCCAGGGCGGGGTTTCAACAGTGGTCAGTGAACGGAGTGGAGCCAGGGTGTATACGGCAGCCACTCAGGGTGGGAGGGGGGTTAGGGGTCGGCCGAATAGGCCTGTAGGATACGGACCTGTCCCTAGAGAGGGGTATAGACGACGGCCTGTGGTGGAGGTAGCTTGGCCTGGGGGTGAGGGTGGGGGAGCTCCCCAAGAGGGGGTAGGGGAGCAAGTACGGCTAGGGGTACCAGCCGGCAGAGAGGGGGACGGGGTGGTAGAGTTTTTCCTCCCCTGGTGTTAGGCTCACAGTCTACTATTTTTCAGGAGCAAACACGGCAGCTGGAATGGCACGGACGGCCAGCTGCCACGTCTCCGAGAGGTCGGCGAGAAGCTACGGAGCATCGCACCGGCGGGCTCCAGCCAACTATCAACAGTCCTGAGGACAGGCCGGATACAGAGAGTACTTCAGCAGGTGAGACAAGATTGTTGAATGTGAGGGGGAGTGAATTGTTGAGTGGTGGCAGGAGTATGGAAGGTGACTCGATGGCAGGGAGAGTAGTGGCGGGTTTGAAGGATCTGTTAGCGCAACTAGAAGGAGGTGGTCCTGATGGGGGGGGGTGCTGTGGAGAGAGCGTGGGTCGCGGTTGACAGCGGGGTGAGCGTGACGGGTTTTGGGGGGAGCGAGGGCCGCATTGTGGCAGACCCTGTTGTTAAGGATGATAGCGTCCCGGTTGTGGCGCAGATCCCTGGGCCTTCGGTGGGGGCTACTGGTGCAGGTGCTAAACAGAGTGAAGGGGCTGAGTTGAGGGTGGCTGATACAGCAATGTCTCGGTCGTGTCTCTGCTCCATTGGGCCTTTAGGAATGCATTTGACTTCCGAAGTGAGGGACAAGGTTTGTAAGAGGGAGTTTATTGAATTGTTCTCACTCCTTCCGCTGGAACAATCTTTTGAGATCCCTGAGGACTCAAAGAAAGATGTGGCCAAGAAAGAGGAAGAGGAGAGAAAGAAGCGTTATCGGAAGTTGCCGAAAACTTTTTCTAATTGGTTTCAGGCATTTCTGATATATGCTAATGTGTTTAGTGCTAAGTTCCCTGATCAGGGTTCGGCGCTTTTTTGTTACCTTGATGAGGTGTCTTCTGCTCAGCGGACGTATGGTGGAATGGCCTGGTGGTCATACGATGAACAGTTCAGGCAGCGTTTGTCGGTTAAGCCGGATATGCGGTGGGACGACCGTGATATGGGGTTGTGGCTCAAGATCATGACGCCATTAAGAGCTTCCCAATCCTTTCGATCAGGAGCCGGTGGCTCCTCCATCGGTGGATCCCCTGTCACGGTCAGAAAAGGCTGTTGTTTTGCCTATAATGAGAAGTTTTGCAAGTGGGGAGCTGCGTGCAAGTTCAAGCACGAGTGTTCGGGGTGCGGGGGAGCACATCCCTACGCTAAGTGTTTCTGTAAAAATAGACCAAGTGGGGTTGGGGAGGCGCCTGAAAAAGGGGGCGACACCGGTGAGACTCGCCGCGATGGAGCCTTGGCTCGTTCGGTACGCTAGGCGTCGGGGTTGTTTTGATAAGGCGGCCCTATTATTTCACGGTTTTCAGTTTGGCTTTGTGATTCCGTCTCAAGGTGGTTGTCGGTTTTTTCGGGGGAATTTGAAGTCGGCTCGGGTGTGGCCAGGGTTAGTCCTTGACAAACTGATGAAGGAGGTCGAGTTGGGTAGAATGGCGGGCCCGTTTGATCGCCCTCCCATTGATGATTTGCGGATATCACCTCTTGGGGTGGTTCCAAAAAAGGAGCCTGGTAAATTCAGGCTCATACATCATTTATCTTTTCCTAAAGGGGATTCTGTTAATGATGGCATTCCTCAGGAATTGTCGTCGGTTAAGTACGCCTCTTTTGACCAGGCGGTTAACTTGGTGAGAGGGGCTGGTGCTGGGGCTTTATTGGTGAAAGTCGATATTGAGGCTGCATTCAGATTGCTACCGGTACACCCAACGTCACATCATCTGTTGGGTTGTTGCGTGGATGGTTCGTACTACGTGGACTTGTGTTTGCCAATGGGGTGTTCCATCTCATGCTCGTTTTTCGAACAGTTTAGTACGTTTCTTGAGTGGGTGGTTGTTGAGCGGTCAGGCCTTTCGTCATTGGTGCATTACCTTGACGATTTTCTGTTTGTGGGCCCGGCTGGTAAAGGTGATTGTACACTCTTGAGGGATATCTGTTGTCAGGTGACGTCTGATTTTGGTGTGCCCATTGCGGTGGAGAAATCGGAGGGACCGGTTACATCTCTTGAATTTTTAGGCATTACCATTGATTCAGTGAATATGGAATGCAGATTGCCTAGGGATAAAGTTTCAGATTTGTTGGGGATTATTGACCGTTTGTTGTTGTTGAAGAAAGTCACTCTTCGGGAGGTTCAATCCCTGGTAGGCAAGCTGAATTTCACGTGCAGAATTATGCCGATGGGGAGGGTTTTCTGCAGGAGATTGTCACTGGCGACTGCTGGTGTGGTGAACCCACATCATTTTGTACGGCTTTCCAAAGAACTAAAGGATGATTTGAGGGTTTGGAGACAATTTTTGTTGGGTTTTAATGGCTCAGCGTTGATTCAGGCGGTGCGGGTCTCTAATGAGGAGTTGGGTTTGGTGACTGATTCGGCGGGCAGTTGCGGTTTTGGGGCCTATTTCATGGGTAGATGGTGTGCAGCACAGTGGCCAGTGGCCTGAGGAATGGTTTTCATTGGGTTTGGTGAAGAACTTGGTGTTTCTGGAGTTGTTCCCTATTGTGGTGGCCCTGTTTGTCTGGGAGGAAGATTTGAGGAATCAGGCAGTTGTCTTTTCTTCAGATAATATGGGGGTTGTGAACGGGTTTAATATACGTTGAAGGCTACATCATTGCCTGTGCTGAGATTGTTGCGTTTGCTTGTCCTGAAATGTTTGTGAATGAATGTTTGCATTAAGGCCAAGCATATTCCTGGAGTCAGTAATTCTTTAGCCGATTCCCTCTCTCGCTTTCAGTGGCAGCGGTTCAGGGAATTGGCTCCCCAAGTGGAAGAGGAGGGTTGCCCATGTCCGAGTTTCTTGTGGCGGCTTGGCGTGGAGGACTGGCTGGACTGGTAAGAAATTCATTAGCACCAGGTACCTGGACGGCTTATTCTAGAGTGTGGTGGGATTGGGAGTGTAGATTGCGGTCCCTAGGCCTTAATGAAGGGGTAATTGACAGTACGGGTGTATTACTGGAATGGATGTGGGAGTGGGGTGTTTCTCACTTGTCTCCTTCCGCGATGGATAGACGTTTGGCTGCCTTGGCTTTCCGTTTTAAATTGTTGGGCTTGCGGGATGTTACCAAAGGTTTTTGTGTTCGGCAGGTGCTGAAAGGATTGAAGAAGGGTTTAGGCAAGCCCTCTTCGGACCGAAGGCGTCCTATTACCTTCTCGCTACTGCAGGAGGTGTATAAGGTTTTATCGTTGGTGTGTTTGTCTGATTTTGAAGTATGCCTGTTTAGGGTGGCGTTTGTTTTAGCTTTCTTTGGAGCCTTTCGGATTTCCGAGTTGGTTAGTAAAACTTTGATGTCTATGGGGGGTTTGGCTTTTTCGGATCTGGCCTTCTTTGACTCCAAGGTGGAGATATTCCTAAGAAGGAGTAAGACAGATCAGTTAGGAAAAGGTAGGATGGTGGTTCTTTTTCCCAATGGTTTGGAAGTTTGTCCTTGGCGTTGCTTGAAGGAGTATTTGCGGGTTCGTCCGGTTATGGGGGGTTCGCTGTTGGTTCATGTTGATGGTAGGCCGTTGTCACAATTCCAATTTAGGGCGGTTCTTAAAAAATCACTATGCCGTTTGGGTTTTAACAGCGATGACTTTGGGTCACATTCCTTCCGCATAGGGGCAGCGACTGAGGCTTCAGTGAGGGGTTTATCAGATTCAGTGGTTAAAGGTATTGGCCGGTGGGGATCCGGTCGGTATCGTTTGTATGTTCGCCCTGAGTTGGGTGTTTAGGCTGGTGCGGTTGTTATTCTCCTTTTGTGTTTTTTAGGTGTCGACCGTTTGTGGCTTGTCGGCCACTCTTTCATTTATTGGGCTCGAAGGGCGGCTACACTGAGAGTTGACGGATTGCAGTTGGGTATCCCGAGGTCGAGCTGTGAAGTAAAATGGTTTGGGGTCAGAGGACTCCGTTGGGACAGGTTGTTGCCTTTGGTGGTGGACTATTGCAGGCGTTTTCAGCCTCCAACAGTTTTGTTGATCCACGCTGGGGGCAATTATCTTGGTTTTATGCCTCAGAGGGAATTAGTGAGAAGCATGAAGAGAGACATAGGGAGGCTGGTGGATTTGTTCCCTAAGATGAGGATTGTTTGGTCGGATATTTTGCCCAGGATGGTTTGGAGGGCTGCATGGGATCCGGTGCGCCTGGATAAAAGCAGGCGCAAGGTTAATAAGTTGATGGGCTCGTTTGTTAGGAGGCTTGGGGGTTCAGTGGTTCATCACCCAGACTTAGCTGAGGTTGGTCAGGGCGAATTTTATATGACAGATGGAGTGCACCTTAATGATTTTGGCTTGCAGTTGTTCATACTTGATTTTAAGGAGGCGGTAGGACATTTGGTGGGGTTGGCGGGACTGGGCTGAGGTGTCAGGCCAGTCGGTGGCGGGGGTGCTAGCCCTTACACTTGAAGTAAATTATGGCCAAAGTGTTCGTGTGGTATTTACATCCCCTTGGGGAGAAGTTAAGATGGGGTCTCTAAGGGCAAGGGGTTCCTTAGAGAATTATGTTGATTACGGGCTCAATCAATTTGCACGGTTGAGTCCAGTGGATGGAGTAACGGCCAGATTTTATATTTAGGTCTAGCACCGCTGTTATATGTAATGTGTTTTTGGAATTATTTGCACTGTTATTTATTGAAGTTATTAAAGTTTATAAAGTTATTTATTAAAGGAGCTGCGGCCAATTTATACCAAAGCTAAGTCTGATGTCTTTATTGTGGGGGGGTTTAGGTCTTGTTAAGGAAATGTGATTAAGATATTTGTGTTAAGAGCCGAAAATTAGTGACATAAAAGGTAAAAGTGGCTCCTGTAAGCGGTGCAAAGCGTAGCTGGAGGGAGCTTTGAC
This sequence comes from Bombina bombina, assembly GCF_027579735.1. Classification (NCBI taxonomy): domain Eukaryota; kingdom Metazoa; phylum Chordata; class Amphibia; order Anura; family Bombinatoridae; genus Bombina; species Bombina bombina. The sequence goes on from NC_069501.1 coordinate 1,293,609,503, forward strand.
CGCGGAGCAAATGAAGGCTGGGCTAGGTGGGGAGGAAGTGGAGGAGGAGCCGCGAGGTGTTATAGCCTGGTGGCTGAGCGGGAAAGCCAGCAGTTGTTATTCAGAAAAGTGAAGGAAGTATCTCCCTCCCACCCATCCCTGTTGTTTTCTGTTTGCTAAGAAATTGTTCTGTTTTAATTTTGATTGTCGCAGTTGGTAGGCGGGGGTGCTAGCCCTTACACTTGAAGTAAATTATGGCCAAAGTGTTCGTGTGGTATTTACATCCCCTTGGGGAGAAGTTAAGATGGGGTCTCTAAGGGCAAGGGGTTCCTTAGAGAATTATGTTGATTACGGGCTCAATCAATTTGCACGGTTGAGTCCAGTGGATGGAGTAACGGCCAGATTTTATATTTAGGTCTAGCACCGCTGTTATATGTAATGTGTTTTTGGAATTATTTGCACTGTTATTTATTGAAGTTATTAAAGTTTATAAAGTTATTTATTAAAGGAGCTGCGGCCAATTTATACCAAAGCTAAGTCTGATGTCTTTATTGTGGGGGGGTTTAGGTCTTGTTAAGGAAATGTGATTAAGATATTTGTGTTAAGAGCCGAAAATTAGTGACATAAAAGGTAAAAGTGGCTCCTGTAAGCGGTGCAAAGCGTAGCTGGAGGGAGCTTTGACCGCAGAGCAAATGAAGGCTGGGCTAGGTGGGGAGGAAGTGGAGGAGGAGCCGCGAGGTGTTATAGCCTGGTGGCTGAGCGGGAAAGCCAGCAGTTGTTATTCAGAAAAGTGAAGGAAGTATCTCCCTCCCACCCATCCCTGTTGTTTTCTGTTTGCTAAGAAATTGTTCTGTTTTAATTTTGATTGTCGCAGTTGGTAGGCGGGGGTGCTAGCCCTTACACTTGAAGTAAATTATGGCCAAAGTGTTCGTGTGGTATTTACATCCCCTTGGGGAGAAGTTAAGATGGGGTCTCTAAGGGCAAGGGGTTCCTTAGAGAATTATGTTGATTACGGGCTCAATCAATTTGCACGGTTGAGTCCAGTGGATGGAGTAACGGCCAGATTTTATATTTAGGTCTAGCACCGCTGTTATATGTAATGTGTTTTTGGAATTATTTGCACTGTTATTTATTGAAGTTATTAAAGTTTATAAAGTTATTTATTAATAAAGGAGCTGCGGCCAATTTATACCAAAGCTAAGTCTGATGTCTTTATTGTGGGGGGGGGTTTAGGTCTTGTTAAGGAAATGTGATTAAGATATTTGTGTTAAGAGCCGAAAATTAGTGACATAAAAGGTCAAGCACAGGAGATGGATGGCAGATTGGCAGGATGCATAATACTGTAAAAACATTATCATAAAGCAGCTTTATCATTATAATTTATGTGAAACAATATCAAGTTACTTGAGGTTGTTTCACATATAAATTATAATGTTAAAAAAAAACTGTAAGGTCCCTTTAAGTCATAGTCTCAAAGGAACATTGGTCCTGCTACAACAACCATTTTTTTCTCTTAGTGTCATTATTTACAAGGATTACAGTAAGCAGAGCCTGTAAATGAGAAACTCCAGAAAAACTGACAAGACAAGGGCAGTGCCATTATATGAGTGACATAAGCTAAGCTGTGCATCTGATCTAGCTTTTGTTTAAATAGTAATATATGGCTTAAACATTATTAATGTGTAGTCTCCTTGTCTCAAATTTATGCTTTACCATTGGAGAAAAAAGGACAATGTGATTTTATTTTAAAATAATTGACATGTCAGAAGAAGAGTATAAGGGACTGATAACCTCAAAACAAAATAAATACATAAGGACATGAAAAATTATATGATTGCAATTGTTTGAAGTGTGCAGTGCTTCTAAGTAAAAAGTACAGCAGACAACTAAATGATTCCATAAGATGTGACTGCTGGCCTGGGCTTGCAGTTATTTATATTTTTCGGCATCCAGAACATTGCATGGCATTGCCATGCTATGATGGATGCCAAAAAATATAAATAACTGCAAGCAAGCCCAGCAGTCACATCTTATGGAATCATTTAGTTGTCTGCTGTACTTTTTACTTAGAAACAAACACTGCACACTTCAAACAATTGCAAATTGTGTTCATTTTTTTGGAGGACTTCAAGTTCTGAGTCAAACAAACTTCTAATCTTCTTATGGCAGAATCAGATAACTGCTGACATGTTGTAATCTATTTTAAAATAAAATCACATTGTCCTCCTTTCACTGACTTTGCAGGTGGCAAAAAAAATTGTGATTATTAAGTCTATACTTTAGTATAATATCACTTTTGTTTTAAGCACTGCAGATTGCAGAACTCATTTCCCAACTCACAGTGGCAAGAAAGAATACTTAAAGGGCCACTAAACCCAAAATCTTTCTTTAATGATTCAGATAGAACATACAAATTTAAACAACATTACAATTTACTTCTATTATTTATTTTGCTTCATTTTTTAAATATCCTTATTTGAAGAAAAAGCAATGCACATGGGTGAGCCAATCACATGAGGCTTTTATGTGCAGTAACCAATCGGATTCGGCAGCTACTGAGAATATCTAGATATGCTTTTCAGCAAAGAATATCAAGAGAATAAAACAAATTACATAATAGAAGTAAATTAGAAATATTTTACAATTACATTCTCTTTCTAAATCATGAAAGAAAAAATGTGGGTTTCATGTCCCTTTAACTAATCAGCCGGAATGTATGTCAGTCAGTGTCAGTGAGGAAAAAAAGCCTTTAACCTTAATTTATAATTATGAGAAATTGATCATAATATATAATGATTCTATCAGATCTAGTTCAATTACAATTACTAGTGACTTTGACCTAAGTTTCTTGCACTTCTGCAAAAGTGCAAATTCAGGGCTGCTGGGATGCACACACTCTGAGGACTAAGAAGGGCTCCAATAATAGCTAATATGTCAGCAGCCATCTGAATGGATAGTATCATGAACACTATAATTATACACATAACTGTCTGCTTTTTTAGATATTATTGCACAATATTGATTTTTTTTATTTAATAAAAATCCGTTATTTATACACCACTATGTGCTTCACAGTTCACTGGTTGGTAATATTTCCTAATTTCTATTATTAATAGTAATACATATAATATAATTTTATTTACATAATATAGATTGAACTTGAAGACATAAATAAATAATTGTTAACAAATTACTACATATAAATTATATTTAATTTGATTAAAGTAATCTAATCTCTTACTTAAGATTATTTATTTTTCTTTTTGAATACTTTAAGTATTAAGTATTACTAATACTTATTGCTTAACACTTAAAGTATTCAAAAAGAAAAATAAATAATCTTAAATAAGAGATTGGATTACTTTAATCAAATTAAATATAATTTATATGTAGTAATTTGTTAATAATTATTTATTTGTCTTCTATCTAATAAAATTATATTAATTTATATGTATATAAAATATTTGTTTATAATAAAAATGTCTACCACTACCAGTATGCCTACCCTACCCACTACCCAGTCCCAGACCCACATTATGAACAGTTCAACATTTTTTATTTAGGTTAACCAGTCCAGTAAGTGTTCTGGTATTTTCCTTCCTTACCTGGCTGATGAGAAATTGAATAAGAAGAATAATCAGGAAGAATGATTCCACACCACGGTCGGTCGGTCACACTGTGTCACAGTGTCAGACAGACTGTAAGACACATTCACCACAACCGACTCCGAGAGATGGCTGACTCCTACACTGGGTCCGCCCAGGTCCACCACCCACGTGGCACCGGCTCCGCTCCTCCGTCGTCCTCCTGTCCCTGACTCCAGTCCTCTCCTGAGTCTCCTCCTCAGTCTCGGCTCCTCCAGTCCAGCCACCCAGTCAGACAGCCACAACAACAGTGACACTGTGACACTGAGAGTCTGTCACTCACTAGTTCAACAGTGAGTCAAGTGGGGCAGTTTAGGCAGCACGGCATGGGCACGCAGACAGACACTCTCTCAGCTGCTCTCCCTCCACTGAGTCTTCCCGCCACTCGATCTGTTGTCTCAGCGCGTGCAACGCAACGTCACAATGGTCACATGGCCCACCTGTCAATCAGCAGCCCAGCAGGCAATGGCATGCTGTGATTGGCTGAAGTGACCTAGCTCATCATGGAGGCGGTTTTGAGAACCGCCTCCATTGGAGCTTGTACAGGGCCCGGGCGACTCACCACTGGGTGGCGCAACTCTAAGTGAGCTTTAGATCCATTGTTTCGCAATAATGGAGGGCAGCGGACCGGCTCACTGCCTCCTAATTGCGCAACAATGGATCATGCGGTGGGTGAATATCTGCAGTGGAGTGCACACAGCGCATGCGCAAAGTCTACTGTCTAACGTACTACTAGAAAATGAATGAGTTATCACCATGGGGGTGGGGGGGTACCCTTGGGGCGAGGGTGGTCAAATAATTAATGAGATAATAATAAACATTATTTTTTTTTAATAAATATTAATTACAAATCTTTTTTCCCTCATTGGACATGGTAGGCACTGCCTCCCCTGCCTCTTATGACTGCACGTCACTGGTAGTTACATGGTTAACATTATGGGGGCCTCCCGATTTCATGCTACTGACTGGATTCCCTCTTCCTCATCTAAGGAGTTATGATCTCAGACATAGGGGGGTGCAGGTGCTGATGTTGGGGTCCCTTTCAATGTGTTAAGGTAGCAAGCATGCTCTTATTTTGCTAGTCTAGTGTATGTCAGCTCTCTGAAGTGACCCTTAAAGATATAATTACTAAGATGGGTGTAAATGTCCTATCAGACTGTCTTTAGGTGTTCTACTTCTTAACTTTTAAACTTGTGCATAAACTGGAAATGCATAAAACAAAGATAGAACAATCAATAATATGTACCCATTAAGTAAAACATACAACCTGATAGGCACCCCTGTACCTTTCATCTGATTGATGTACAGAGTGTAAGACATTAGTCCTTAAACATTGGCAGTCCTTTTTTAAAAAAACAAGTCTATTGCTCTGCAGGTGGGTGATCTTCTCTGGGCGGTCTTCCTGGTGCTCTGCGGTTGACTTCACCTATGTCCTGTGGAGAGTTAATGTGGAGGCCCAGTGCTTGATTGAAGCTCGGCAGATCCTCTATTGTTTTAAGGACATGGGAAGTGTTGTTTTTCATTACGATCAGGCATGTAGGGAATCCCCATCTATAAGGGATATTCTTGTCCTTGAGGACTGCTGTAACAAATCTCATATCTTTTCTTTTCTGGAGCGTTGTTGGGCAAAAGTCTGAGTAAATTTGAATTTCTGAGCCTCTAAATTCGAGGGGTTGTTGAGTTCTAGCTAGCCTCAGTATTTCTTCTTTTTTCTTGAATGACAGCAGCTTCATTATAACGTCTCTTGGGGGGGCCCTGCTTGGCGGTTTAGGCCTCAGGGCCCTGTGTGCTCTTTCAATCTGTACTTCTTGCGCTGAATCATCATTTAAGACGTTTAACAAATTCTTGAATGTAGGCCTGGAGGGCAGGGGGATCAACCGCCTCTGGTATACCCCTTAGCCTGAGGTTGTTCCTCCTGCTTCTGTTCTCAAGATCCTACACACGGTCCATGAGGATCTGCACCGTGCCGTCCTGGGCCTGGATATAGCTACTTTGGTGTTGCATATCAGAGCTTAAGGTTTCTTGCTTTTCTTCAATTAAAGTGACTCGCTGATCTACTGCTGATGTCTTCTTTTGTGATATAGGATTGGGCACATATCTGCACTTCAGGTTCGTGAACCTGCACCTCTGCTGTTTGTTTAGTGATTCCCTGTCCTGTACCATATGTCATGGGCCCAGGGTCTGCTGGGGTAAAGTAGTTTTCCATGGCTGATGACTGTGTGTTTTTTAAAAGTTTGGTGGTTCTTTTATTTGCCATTATATATAGTTGTGTAGTGTCATCCCAGGGCCCCTTTACCCTCCTGAGTCCACAGGGGTCTGTGTAATTTGGCACTTTAAATGTCCCCTTCTGAGTTTAAGGACAGTAGTCTATAAGGGGCAAACCTCCTATTCTGTCTTAAATTAATCTAGACTTACTCAAAATAAATGCACAACACATATGTATGTGGGAAAAGACCGGTCACGGTCGCATTTATTAACCTAACCTTTATCACGGCTAAATGCCGCATCAGGCAACTTTCAATTTTTCAACTTGTAACAAGTTCAGCAAAAATTGGTGGCGGCATCTACTCCTTATCCTAACCCCTACTGACAGCCGGCCCTGACCCCCCAATCGGGGGACTGCAGTGCAGCACGGGTTGCTTGCGCCCAAAATGGCAGAGAGAGATAGTTGCAGAACTGTAGAGATCTTCAACCAAAGATTAGTAAGGGGGAGGACCCCCCAGGCCAGTACCCGGCAGGCATCCCTCCCCTATCCAAGGGTGTCACTCAAATCTCTCTCTACCCGCTTCGGGGGACCGAGCCGACCGCCACAAGAGAACAGGTCCCTGCCCTCTTGCCGCCACCACACAAAACACAACCAGCATTAACTCAATAACTTAAATTAACCATGTAACACTGTCCATAGAACAAAACGTTTCTTAAAACTTTTATAAAACTGATAGCAAACTCCTTCTAATGTCTGCCAGAAAAATGTGAATCCCAGCATCCGCCAGGTGAACTCCGTCTGGACGGTATAAAGCCTTCTTGTCGGCTGTAATTGAGTCATGCCTAATTACAAAGCCGCCCAAATCCGTGACCGCTCTCCCTACTTCCTGGTTGACTTTTTTCTTAACATTATATGCCGCCCTTTGTGTCACAATATGTCTCCAGCGCAGCCGTGCAACCACGTTGGACCACCCTACTTGCACACCTTGGAGCCAAGCATACACCCATCGTAAATCAGACACCATCTTTCTGATCAAATCCAACACTGGGACAGCACCCAAGTCATTGCCTCCCACATGCAAAATTACAATCGGAGGCTTCCCCCACCTCCTGTGAGCATCCTGGAGGAGGGCTGGCAACTCATCCCAAGCCAATCCCCTGCGACCCAACCAACGCACATTGGCCCTTGACCACGGAATTCCCAGCTGCTGCCCTTCTGGTAACCTCAACGCCCTGATGGCCGACCAATGAATAAATGAGTGGCCCACTATCCAAACGCGTGATGTAGGGGTATTCCTGCCTGAAAGGACATGAAAGGACATGACATAAATGCTGAGCAACACTCATACAGATCGCCCACCCCTTCAGACCTAAGAAGCTCGAGAGAGCTCCCTTCTCACCCCTCCCACACCCCGGAAGCCCTTCTGACTAGCATTGAGTGACCCGTCCTCCTGTTTTTTGAAACCTTCACCGGCCGAATATACAACTTATACCTGCCCGACTTCCGGCGCCCCAGCCGCTGAATATCCATGCCTGAAGACCCGCACGCAGCAGCCGACATCGCAGCCCCAATTCTAAATGAATGAGACCCTATATTAGCAAGATCCAACCCTGCCGCCCTCGCTGCTCTCCCCAGAACCCTGCGGAACTGGAAGGCAGATAAGGATGACCCATCCTCATGCACGAGTAGCTGCAGGGGGCCCACCGGGCGCACTGCGCAAAACTTTTCGAAGTTCCACACTGGGCAACACTCCTCCTCCGCTGACCTGCCCAAACATAACCATGCTCCTTTTCCTGCTTGGTCCGTTTTAGACCTAGGAATGAGCAAAATAAGACCATTCTCTGCCGGCCGTACATTTTTCCACAGAATACCGCCAGCGCCCCCATAACACAACGACGCCACTAACTCCCCAATCCTAAGGGCCCCCGCGAACGCCAACGCAAATGCCGCGCGAAACAGCAAAACTTCGAACTCAGAGGAGCATACCTCCCCCAAGCATCCCATCAACTCCCGCAGACGAAAAGGCGTGATGGGCTCCCTGTGGTCAGGAGGGCGAGGGTCAACGCGACCCCATCCCTTCAGTACTTGCCTAACAAGGAATGACCCCGAAAAATCTGGAATACCAAACGTTCTATTAAAGAACACCATTGCAGCCAACCTACTTTGAGCAGCCAATCTAGAGGTCCCTTCTTTCCGCAAACTCGCCAGCCACTCTAAGACCTGTACCTGCGATGCCTTGTGCACCTCAAACCCTTGATTAACAGCAAAACGTTCCCACACCCTCCAGTGACTCACATAGGTTGTCCATGTATTTGGCGCCACTGAAGCCCGAATCAAAGGGATAATAGTTTCCCAGCCTCTGCCATCTGCCAAAGAAAAGGAGGACATGTCAAGCCATTCTGCTCTGCCCGAGGGGCGGCCTGCCTAAATAATTCCCAATTAAACCTAGACAATGCGTCCGCAACCACATTATGGACGCCTGGGACGTGACGAGCCACGAAGCAAATGTTAAGCTGCAAGCAGCGCAACACCAAGTGCCGAAGGTAGGTGACTACCCTCGGGGAAGACGCCGATAGCCTGTTGATGGCGTAGACAACGCTCATGTTATCTGACCAAAAGACTACAGATTTGTTGGCCAGTGCTGGTCCCCACAGCTCAACTGCTACCACAATAGGAAACAGCTCCAACAGCGTCAGATTCCTGTTAAGGCCAGCTGCTACCCATTCCCTAGGCCAAGGAGCAGCGCTCCACGACCCATTCAGGTAAGCCCCGTAGCCGTGGCTGCCTGCTGCGTCTGTAAACAGATGCAACGCCTGATTTGACTTGGGCTTTTCCTGCCAAATACAGACGCCTTTAAACTGACTCAGAAATTCTTCCCAAACTTCTAAGGTATCCCTCATGGCTTGCGACACTTTAAAACGACGCGCCCTGTCGCGTGGCCCCCGTAATTGCTCTTCCAACCGTCTGTTAAAAACCCTACCCATGGGAATAGCCCTACCGGCAAAATTCAGCATTCCAAGTAAGGATTGCAGATCTTTTTTGGACACTTAAGCTACCCTTTTCACAGCCCCCAAGGCCCCCAACATGCGCACCACTTTGTCACCTGGGAGCTGACATACCTCAGCCACTGTATCAATTTCTATACCTAGAAATGTGAGACAAGTGCACGGCCCCTGCGTCTTATCTGACGCCAATGGGACACCAAACCTGCCCATCATGTCATGCATAACGACCCTACATTCCGATGTGTCCGCACGCCCCACCAGAAGGAAGTCATCCAAGTAGTGTGCCACGGCCCCACCACCCGACGCCTTCCGGATAACCCAGTGAAGAAACGTACTAAAACTCTCAAATAGGGCACATGACAATGAGCAACCCATGGGCAAGCAACGATCAACATAAAAATCCCCTTCAAATTTCATGCCTATCAGCCTAAAGTCCGACGGGTGCAAAGGGAGAAGCCGAAACGCTGATTCAATGTCCAGCTTGGACATCAAAGCCGCATGTCCCCTGTCTCTGACCAGTGCCAATGCCTCGTCAAAGGACTGGTAGTGCACCAAACTAAGCTCGGTGTCAATGGCATCATTCACAGATGCCCCTTTGGGGTAAGACAAGTGGTGTATGAGTCGAAACTTGCCTGAATCCTTCTTTGGGACAACCCCCAATGGAGACACCACCAGGTCCGGAAGAGGCTTAGCCCCGAACGGGCCCGCAACTCTCCCCAAGGACAATTCTTTAGCTAACTTCTCCCTAACCACCCCGGGAAACTCATAGGCTGATTTCAGATTCCTACGCAACGAGGAACCCACCACCTGGCCCGACACAAGTATCCTAAACCCCTCCGCCAAACCCCGGCGGAGGAGTTCGGCTACTCCCCTGTCCGGGTACTGTGCCAGCCACATGGCCATGGCCTCAAGCCTAAGAGGCGTTGGGGCCCTTGTTACCAGGGGCCCCTTTTTGGAACTGTTTGTCTCCGCCAGCCTCTCTCTTCTCGTTGCAATCAACTCCTGGGTGTGGGCCCCTGCAGAACTTGCAGATGTGACGAAAGGAGCAACTTGCCCCCCTGTCACACTGCTTGTCCTGAAATGTCCAGCATTCCCGTCCGCGTCTCTTCGGACGCGGGGTGCCAGGCCGCCCAGGACCCGTCCGCAGGCCTGTTGTCTGGCCCGCTTGCCCTTCCAACCCCAATTTATATATATAAATCCTGCGTCCCAAAGTGGAGCATAGGGTTCCCTACCATTTTCCTACGAAAGGCCATGTCATATTCACGCCACGCCCCTTCCCTGAATCTGGCATGGACATCATCGATAGTGTCTTCATATTTAAACAAGTTATGCCCTTGCGCCTGCCACTTATCCAAATAGCAGGTTGCGAGGACTCTCTGCCATTCTTCATATGTTTCTGGCCTTTGGACCTTCTTAGGGCCCGTGCCATCCGCTGCCCGCTCTTTAGCGCGACATGCCTCAGGTGAAAGTTCAAAGATGTTCACGTAGCGACCATCTTGAATCCTTTTCACCACCTTCGCCTTGAGGTGCCCATAAAGGGAGTGAACCAAGCACGGGTAAGTATCACCCTGTGAGGCCACTCTCCTTGTCACTGGCACCCCCAAAGGGGGCTGCAAAACCGCACCCACCCCGGGGACAAACGGAACCAACGCCGAACCTGCCGCTTGCGCTGCCTGGTTCTTCACCTGCGCTGCTACTAGTTTCTTAATCATTTTAAACATCTCCTTCTGGCCATTACCCACTAGCCCTAGGTCCCCATCGCTATCTGAACCTGACTCACTAGAGGGTACCATGTGTTCAGTGTGTGTGGAAGTGCCAAGTAGGTACTCACCGCTCGGGGCCAAAGGAGGTGCAGCTCCTGTTCTGCTTTGTGCTGCCGCCGCAGCCACCATTGGGGCAACAGCCTGAGATCCAGATGGAGCTTGCCCAGCCGGGGAATCCATCTGCGCTGCTGTCGTCTCACTGCCAACCTGGGGAAATAAAGGAACATGGGAAGTACTCTGTGTGCAGGATGAAACCCCCGAAGGGGCCCCAGCCACCTCCCCTACACACCTCTGTCCCCTACTGCCATCCCCTGCAGCCATCCCTAGCGCAGAGGCCACAGCCTTCCTTATCAACTCCTCATTCACACACCCTGTTTGCGCAATAGCAGCCACCAAAGTCTCCTGGCAGTGTACAGTCACCCCTCTATCTGTCCTAGGTCTTTCACCAAATGCACCCTGACCACTTCGCTCATTCATGTTTCCAGCCTCCTGCATAACCCCTGCATGCCGCCTATCACCAGATGCACCCAGACTGCCATGCTACCGAAAACTTCCTACCTCATGCAAACCAGCTGCAGACCGCCTGTCTCCCATTGCACCCTGCCTGTCTTGTTCAGGAAACATCCTTGTGCCCGACATTTCTGCTGCGTTTGCCCCCTCTGCAAGCCCGGCCCTTGAAGCACTCACACCCCTTGCATGTATCTCATTGCCGGACTTTCTGCCTCAACCCCCTTCCGGGGTCTTATGTGTCGCTTTGCCGACCAACCTGCCTGACCCCCCGCCCATTGGGAGCCGCATCCTCCACCCGGAGCCTCCCCAACTTACTTGGGGCCTCTCCGGAAGAAGATCTGCTCCCGCTGCGCTCTCTGCGTCTCCTCCTTGGACGCCCGCGCTCCTCCCCACTCGATGAGTCACATGGGGAGGACGCACGTGACGTAAACAAGGAGGCGGAGCCAGCCGGGGATGCACAACGCGGCCTAGTAGCCATCTGAGGCCTGCAGGCCGCACCACTGCCTCCCGGAACTGCCTCACCGTCACCGCCCGCCCCAGCCACACTGGGTGACATGAATGCCACCAGGGACTGGGCCAAGGAGGCGACAGATGCCAAGGCCACAGGATTTAAGCCCCTAAGCTGCTGGCATGTGGCCAGCCACTCGGTCACCGCAGCGTCAGGCGTTGCCACGTGGGGAACCGCTGCTCCATCCTGAACTGAGGCCTGTGCCCCAGAAGCGGCCGCAGCATGCACTGCAGGCCGCTGCGCGCCCTGGCCGCCAATACCTGAGGCCCTTACTACTGCCCCACTACCCGACGGCACCTCCGCATCGGTTAAGCTAAGGGGGACCCCTGGAGAGCCTAGGGCATTAGGTTCCTGCGCCCCCACCCCCTGCTGAGCCCCCTGCCTCGTAACCCTTCCCTGCAAACCAAGGCCTCTCCTAGCCCCTGGCCTGGGTCTGATCGCTTTAGCTGGTAGAGCCCTGGGGGTGGGAGGTATAACTCCCTCAGAACCTGATTCTTCTCTTTCCTTTGCAGGGCCTCTCATCCCGGAATCTCCTTCACCACTTCAGCATATCTCCTTGGAGGGACAGATCTTCTCTTTGCTTGCCTCATCTTGCTACAGCAACAAAAATTCTTCTTGAAGTCTGTGCACTGGAACAAAGAGGTCGGATCTACTGCAACAAGAACCTTTAAAGGTGAGTAGAAACCCCCGCCCCTTCAATTGCAACATTGTTTTACCTAGAAACATCCAGACTTCAAGTCCCTTGCCCCTTAATTTTTCTACAGGCCCACTAGAGGGCCCTCCACTTCCATAAGTCACTTTCTAAACTGCTCAAGTCTATGCAGCGTTTTTGTGCTCCCCTTCTCTGTGAGTATTAATCCTCTGATGATGGATATGGGGTCTGAAACCTGCTTATTTTCTTTTGCAGCTTGTTATTTGCAGTGTTAGGTTTTAAGCAGTGCTCTTATGTTAATTTATATTGGTTTCAATATTAGTGTCCAGCACCCCTTCCCAAGGAGGTTACAAAACTCCATTTCAGTAACTCACGTGAAGCCGCAAGTGTCAGCCCGTCAATAGCTCAGTGATCTGGGTAAGGCTCTTCTGTCGACAAGCCCAGTCTGACCACGTGGGTGCGGCCGGGTGTCTCAGTGAGTAATGACGGTTGCGTGTGCCAACCCGGACCCCCCAGTATGTGTCAGGGTAGACCCGGATGGACCGCTAGGTAACTGAAAGCGGAATGGAGGTATGTGGCTGCTTTCTTCAGTTTGAGCGCTAAGTCCTTGGTATGTCGTGAGGCGCCTGCTGGGCCGCAGCTCCGGGCTGTGCGTTAATTATGGAAGCGGTCTCTTGTATCTGTCTTTCTTTTGGGTCCCAGCTGTTACCTTTGGTACTCCGATGTTATTATGTTAAGTTTTAGCTATAGTGAGAGCGCTAATTTTGGGCGAAATTGTAAGGGACTACGGAGCTCTATAAGAAAGCTGCCATCTAGGTGTGTGGCTAAGCTCCGCCCCCCATCAGGCCTTTTTTAATAAAATGTATCGCCCAATGTCAGTCACTTCGGGATCCATCCCTCATTCATTTTTATAAAAGTGAGATAGTCAAGGCTTTTTTGGCCTAGGCGACTTCTCTTCTCAGTGACAAAACCTCCTGCTGCACTGAAAGTCCTTTCGGACAGGACACTTGAAGCGGGGCAGGCCAGACGTTCCATTGCAAATTGGGATAGCTCAGGCCACAAGTCAAGCCTGCACACCGAGTAGTCAAGGGGTCCATCGTTCCTGAGAGTGTCGAGATCCGCAGTTAAAGCTAGGTAGTCTGCTACCTGTCGGTTGAGTCTTTCTCTGAGGCTGGATCCCGAAAGGCTCTGGGGATGCATGGGAGTTAAAAAGGTACGCATGTCCTCCATCAACAAGACGTCAGGAAAGCGTCCTGTTCTTGCCGCCGTGTTCGTGGGAGGAGGAGGATTAATTTCATCTCTTCCCCTGTTACATTCCCGTGGTGCTGTGACATCACCCTTATACGCTGTGTAAAGCATAGTTTTTAATTTATTCTTAAAATGCTCCATCCTTTCCGACTTGCGGGAATTTGGTAACATTTCAGGCACTTTATGCTTATACCGGGGGTCGAGGAGCGTGGACACCCAGTACAGGTCATTCTCCTTCAGCTTTTTTATACGAGGGTCCCTCAACAGGCACGACAGCATGAAAGAACCCATTTGAACAAGGTTGGATGCCGAGCTAATCATGTCCCGTTTCTCGTCCTCACTGATCTCACTGAGGGTATCTTCTTCCACCCAGCCACGTACAACACCACGGGTACCAGAGAGGTGACAACAACGAGCACCCTGGGATGTCTGTTGTGCTCTGTCTTCCTCCTCCTCCTCCTCCTCCTCCTCCTCAAAGCCACATTCCTCCTCTGACTCCTCTTCCTCACAATCCTCTTCCTGCGTTGTCGCAGGTCCAGCAAGCGATGCTGATAAGGCTGTTTGTGGGGGTGATGGACACCACAACTCTTCCTCTTCCTCTTCACGCTCATCTACGGCCTGATCCAGCACTCTTCGCAGGGCATGCTCCAGGAAGAAAACAAATGGTATGATGTCGCTGATGGTGCCTTCGGTGGGACTGACAAGGTTTGTCACCTCCTCAAAAGGACGCATGAGCCTACAGGCATTGCGCATGAGCGTCCAGTAATTTGGCAAAAATATCCCCAGCTCCCCAGAGGCTGTCCTAGCACCCCGGTCATACAAATACTCATTAACAGCTTTTTTCTTGTTGGAGCAGGCGGTCAAACATTAGGAGCGTTGAATTCCACCATGTCGGGCTGTCGCAAATCAAGCGCCTCACTGGCAGGTTGTTTTGACGCTGGATATCGGACAAGTGCGCCATGGCCGTGTAGGAACGCCTGAAATGGCCACACACCTTCCTGGCCTGCTTCAGGACGTCCTGTAAGCCTGGGTACTTATGGACAAATCATTGTACAATTAGATTACACACATGTGCCATGCACGGCACATGTGTCAACTTGCCCAATTTCAATGCCGCCACCAAATTACTTCCATTGTCAGAAACAACCTTGCCAATCTCCAGTTGGTGCAGAGTCAGCCACTGATCCACCTGTGTGTTCAGGGCGGTCAGAAGCGCTGGTGCGGTGTGACTCTCCACTTTCAGGCAAGTCAACCCCAAGACGGCGTGACACTGCCGTACCCGGGATGTAGCATAGTACCTGGGGATCTGGGGGGGTGCCATAGATGTGGAGCAAGACGCAGAAGTTGAAGAGGACTCAGCCGAGGAAGAGGTTATGGAAGAGGATGGAGTAGGAGGAGTAGAGGAGGTAGCAGCAGGCCTGCCTGCAAGTCGTGGCGGTGTCAATAACTCTTCTGCAGAGCCACGCATTCCATGCTTGTCAGAAGTCAGCAGGTTTACCCAATGCGCAGTGTAGGTATAATACCTGCCCTGACCATGCTTTGCAGACCAGCTATCCGTGGTCATATGGACCCTTGCCCCAACGCTGTGTGCCAGACATGCCATAACTTCCTTTCTCACAACAGAGTACAGGTTTGGGATTGCCTTTTGTGAAAAGAAATTTCTGCCAGGTACCTTCTACTGCGGTGTCCCAATAGATACAATTTTTTTGAAAGCATCAGACTCCACCAGCTTGTATGGTAAAAGCTGGCGGGCTAAGAGTTCAGACAAGCCAGCTGTCAGACGCCGGGCAAGGGGGTGACTTTGAGAAATTGGCTTCTTACGCTCAAACATGTCCTTGACAGACAGCTGACTGTGGGCAGATGACCAGGAACTGCTACGTAAGAGAGACTGAGTGGAGGATGGTTGAGAGGGGGCAAGGAGGACAGCACTGGTTGACGTGGCTGAAGATGCTGGAGCAGGAGGAGCAGGGCGGCTTTCACTTTGTGTGCTGCTTCTACTCATGTGTTCTTCCCATCGGCCTTTGTGATGGGAGACCATGTGCCTTCGCAAAGCAGTTGTACCTAGGTGGGTGTTGGACTTCCCACGACTCCGTTTCTTTTGGCACAGGTTGCAAATGGCATCGCTGTTGTCAAAGGTAGACACACAAAAAAAATGCCACACTGCTGAGCTCTGCGATGACGGCATTCTGGTGGTGGCAACAGCATGCGTTGATGGGCGTCGGCGTGCTGTCTGGCTGACCCCGGGTGCTGATGCATGCTGTCTGACTGTGCCACTAGCTCCTTGAGACGACCTCCCCATGCTTCCAAATCGTCTCCTCCTCCTCCTCTCTGTCTCCCCATCTGAACTTTCCCCCTCTTCTTCTTCTCTTCTAGCAGGCACCCACGTGACATCCACCGACACATCATAATCAACCGCTTCACTTGTATCTGACACATCAAGAAAGGAAGCAGCAGGGGGTACAACATCATCATCATCACACCGTACCTCCATGTCGGTAATGCTGCCTGACTGAGACTGATCACTATTATCTACATCCTCTGTCAATGATGGTTGCGCATCACTCATTTCTTCCAACTGATGTGTCAATAACTCCTGTGACAGATCAAATGAAGCGGCTGTGGTGCTAGTGTTGGTGGTGGCGACAGGCAGGAGAGTGGCACTGGTCACTTGAGACCTGCCCAAAGCACAGCTGGACGTAGATGGTGCGTCAAGGTTAGGAGGACTAGCAGCAGAAGCTGAAGAAGATTGGGTGTCCTGTGTTAGCCATTCAACTAGGTCCTCCTCAGAACTTTTCGCGTCCCCCCTGGCACCTGGCGTCTGAACAATGTGCATATTTGTAGGGTCTAAAGGAATCACAGCACCACGACCACGACCACGGAACCTGCGGGGTGGCCTGCCTCTGCCTGTCATTTTTTTTTAAATGGACACTAACAATACTATTACACCAATTATATGAGTGGTGGCACTGTGCAAGTGGGCACAGTATACGCTGTGAGACTGACAACAAAAAAGACAGATGTTTTAAAAATCACAAATTGTTAATTTTTTTAAATATTAAAAGTACTGTGACAACAAATAAGATTGTTGGCAATAGTTGGCAAATGGGCCTGTCTGGCACACATGCTGGGAGAAAGGAAACTGCAATTCAATGGCAATAGGAGACTGAAGAATCACAGTCAAAACAGTTATGATTAACAAAAATTTCAATCCTGTTAGAAGAAATATGATTGGTGGCACTTAGTTGGGCCTGGCACACAGGCAGGCAGGAGGAAAATGCAATTCAAGGGCACTAGTAGACTGCAGATTGACAGTCAAAACAGTGATGATTGACAATTTTTGCAATACTGTTAAAAGAAATATGATTGCTGGCACTAATTTGCTAGTTGGGCCTGGCACACAGGCTGGCAGGCAGGAGGAAAGTGCAATTCAATAGCACGAGCAAACTGAGGATTAAGAACAACAATCAATTTTTTTTTAATTTTAATTAGTAACAATACTGTGACAACAATTATGATTGGTGTAAATAGTTGGCAAGACGGCCTGGCACACAGGCTGGCAGGCAGGAGGAAAGTGCAATTCAATGGCACTAGGAGACTGAATATTTGCAGTCCAAAAAATTATGATTTTAAATTTTTTACATTCCAGTCAACAAAATTATGATTTAAAATTGTTTATATACTGTTAGAAGAAATATGATTGGTGGCACTAATTGGCTAGCTGGGCCTGGCACACAGGCTGGCAGGCAGGAGAAAAGTGCAATTCAAAGGCACAAGCGATCAATTTGGAATTTTAAAGATTAACAATACTGTTACAACAACTAGGATTGGTGGCACTAATTGCCTAGTTTGGGCCTGGCACACAGGCTGGCAGGCAGGAGGAAAAGGCAATTCAATGGCACTAGGAGACTGAATATTTGCAGTCCAAAAAATTATGATTTTAAATTTTTTACATACTGGTACAAGAATTATGATTGGTGCCACTAATTGGCTAGTTGGGCCTGGAAAACACGCTGGCAGGCAGGAGGAAAGTGCAATTCAATGGCACGAGCAAACTGATGAATCACAAGCAAACAATTTGGAATTTTTAAGATTAACAATACTGTTACAACAACTATGATTGGTGCCACTAATTGGCTAGTTGGGCCTGGAAAACACGCTGGCAGGCTGGAGGAAAGTGCAATTCAATGGCACGAGCAAACTGATGAATCACAAGCGATCAATTTGGAATTTTAAAGATTAACAATACTTTTACAACAACTAGGATTGGTGGCACTAAGTGGCTAGTTTGTGCCTGGCACACAGGCTGGCAGGCAGGAGGAAACTGCAATTCAATGGCACTAGGAGACTGAATATTTGCAGTCCAAAAAATTATGATTTTTAATTTTTTATATACTGTTACAAGAATTATGATTGGTGCCACTAATTGGCTAGTTAGGCCTGGCACACAAGCGGGCAGATATGAGTCGTGGCTGGTAGGTAGGGCAGCAATTTAACACAGTATGCTGTGTAAGTGACAAAAACACAGGCCTGATAGAAAATTAAGTTAGATTACACTAGCAAAATAATTTAAAATTTTATATTTTAATATTAAAATAATGTTAAGAAGTGCAATGCACATATGAGTGGTCACACTGGCTGCCTGCTACGTAGGGCAGCAATTAACAACAGTATGCTGTGTAAGTCAGATAGACAGACACAGGCCTGATAGAAAATAAAATTAGATTACACTAGCATAATGATTTAAAGACTTTTTTTGGGGGAATTTAAAGAAAAAGGTTAAGCACATACATATGAGTTGTGGCTGATAGCCTTGGAAGGGCAGCTATTAAAAACAGTAGGCTCTGTAAGTCAGATACACACACGCCTGATAGAAAATACTATTAGATTACACTAGAAAAATGATTTAAATTTTTATTTTTGGGGGGGAAATTAAAAAAAGGTTAAACACATATGAGTCGTGGCTCATAGACTAGGGAGGGCAGCAAGTAAACACAGTAGGCTCTGTATGTCAGCAAAACACACAGGCCTGATAGAAAATGATATTAGATTACACTATCAAAAAAATGTAAACTTTTTTTTTTTATATTTAAATTAAGGTGAAGAAGATATGAGTGGTGGCTGCCTGGCACAGACCAATTAACCAAAAGACTGAAAAAAAATGAAGTATATTAATGCTGTGTGAGCCTGACAGACACAGGCCTAATAGAAAATGTAATTAGATTACACTAGCAAAATTATTTAAATTTTTTTTTTAAAATTTAAAATAATGTTATAAACGGATATTAACACTGGTGGCTGGCACAGAGCAATGATAGAAAATGAAAAAATATTACACTAGCAAAATAATAAAAAATTTTGGTTGGTTAAATTTAAACTAATGTTGTTAGGCAGATATCAGTGGTGGCAGTAATCACAGCATATGCTGTGAGCCTTAAACACACAGGCTGAAAGACAGGCAAATGCTAATAAAAATACGAAAAAAAACAAAAAACCGCTCGAATTATAGCCCTAAAAAGGGCTTTTTGGGGTGCTGTCCTTGCAGCAGAGATGAGTGGAGTCCTTCTGGACTGTAGTGGACACTAAATACACTAGCCTAGCTATGTATTTCCCTATAATGTCAGCAGCACAAACACAACACGTCCTCTCAATAAGAAAGCAAGGTCGTTATGAGTCTAAAATGGCGGCTTCCGAGTAGCTGTGAGGGTTTGATGTTGATTGGCTCTAATGTGTCAGAAGGCTGTGACATACAGGGTCAAAGTTTCCTCAATGATGACACATAGGGGGCGGATCGAACATCGCATGTGTTCGCCCGCAGCCGCGAACGCGAACAAGCTATGTTCGCTGTGAACCGTTCGCGGGCAAACAGTTCGGGACATCACTATTGGGGAATCCATTTGCCCCAGTTATACCAATGCCAGCGACTAATCTGCGCTCATTATCAATAGTGGCATGGTAAGAACAACCATCAACATATACTCAAGGTAATGTTTGACAATGGTCCTCATCGTACATTTTATATGGGGAAAGCAATTGTTCCTCCAGGAAATCATCTTCTGATAATTCTTCCCCAGGATCTCTAGCAGTACAGTCGTGGAGCTTAGCAAGCCCCTGTGCGACTGGATTCTTTTTATTCTGCTTGTAGCGAATTTCTAATGGCCAGCCTTGTAAGGAAAGAGTCCACACTGTTATGCGGCTATTTGACAAATTCCCATCTCTTATTCTCTCACTTTGCAAATATAGCAAAGGCTGGTGGGCCGTTTCTACAATAATTTTCTCGCCCTGTATATAGCTGCGGAAATTTTGTAGAGCCCATACGGTAGATAAGAGGGCTTTTTCGCAATTGCTAAACTTTATTTCTACTGGGGATAGATTTTTGCTCGCATAAGCAATGGCTTTGCTTAAATTATCATGCTTTTGGTATAAAACAGCACTCATGCTTACATCTGTGTACCCTGTTTCTAAGTAGAAAGGTTTACCTCCCTCAGGGTATGCTAAGCAAGGTGCTTGAGTGAGTTTTCTCTTCAGCTCCTTGATGGCTGTGTATTGAGATTCACTCCAGTGCCATTTCACATCCTTCTTTAGAAGAAGTAGTAGTGGTTTAGCTAAATCGGCATAATTATCAATGAATTTGCGAGAATAATTTGTCATACCCAGGAATGATCTCAATTCCTTTAAGTTAGTTGGGCTTTTAGAATTTACTATAGCTTCCACCTTTTTCTTCTGAGGATTTAACCCTTCAGAAGTAACTTCATGTCCTAAGAAGTTTACACGAGTGCGGAACCATTGAGCTTTTTGTAGGGATAATTTGACACCTGCCCTTTTAAGTTGGCTGAGGACGTGTTTAAGCTCTGCGATGAGTTTTTCAAAGTCTGTGCTTTTGATTAAAACATCATCAACATAAGATAAGGTCCCCCTTTCCAGTGCATCAGGCATAGCCTTATGCATGAATACAGCAAATTCATGTCCAGAATTTATGTATCCAAATGGAAGTCTCTGGAATGCATATTGGACCTTTTGGAAAGAGAATGCCAGCTTATATTGGTCCTCTTCATATACCTTTATGGTCCAATATCCCTGTGCACAGTCAATGGCAGTGAAAATTTTGGATCCCTGCATTTGTGCTAGGCACTGGTCAATGTATGGTACAGGCCAGCCAGACATGTACACTCATTTGTTTAGTTGTCTTAAGTCAGCACACAAACGCCATTGTCCATTGGGCTTAAGGACACCTAGAATAGGATTATTATAAGAGCTGTGCACCTGTCGTATGATACCCCTTTCTTCCAAGTTCCTTATGATTTCTGCGAGAGAGTCATATGAAGCTAAAGGAAGTCTGTATTGTTTAATAAAGACAGGTGGTGCATTGGGATCTGTTTGTATCCTTGCAATGTGCAAGTCTGTAGTACCACAGTCGTAAGAATCCCTAGCGAAAATACCCTTGTACTCCATCAGGAGTTCTCGCAGCAGTTGGCGTTCATCATCGCTGGAACAGCCATTAGCTAAGGATATTTGCTCTTCGACTATTTGCTGAAATCCTGGAAAGATTTCAGGCTGTCCTATTTCATAGGCTTCTTCCAACCTAGAGGTGAGATCCCCTTGATTATAATTTACATTGCTCCCATGACTCTGGGTATTGGGGTAATCTTGCTGTTTGATTGGCTGATCAAACACTAGAGAGGCTTCTTCAATTTTACAGATGCCTTCCTCTGAGCTGAAGGGATAAATAGACTGAATATTTAGTAGACCCTCTGGCATAGAAGCAAAGGATTGTTCTATTAATTGTTCGTCAGTTAAATATCCTTCAGGGATCAGCCCAATTACATTATTCTGGAATCCAAAAGTGTAATAACTTGATTCCAGTGCATATCCTATGGTAGTTCCCTTGGATAATGTTATATCCTGTGGGGTCATGTTATGCACAATAATATGTATTGGAACAGTTCCAATATTCACCATAGGAGTGTAGGTTACTGTGACACCCAGATTTTGTATTCTATGGGAGAGGCAAATTAGTGTTTCAGAAGTTTTTAATTTCTGACCTCTCTATACCTGTAAGGGTAAAAGAAATTTATCAGCCCCGGCAGGAATTATAACATCGCTAGACACCTGCATATTCACAGCATATGGCAATTGCTGGTTTGATTTCAGGGCTGCATTTTCATCCTGAAATACTTCAGGGTCCCCCTTTAACCTGCTCCAGAGGCAAGAGTTAATCAAATCTATTTGTATGGCGTATCTATGTAAGATATCATTGCCAATGTATATTTGATTATGGGGAGTATTTAAAACTAAAAACAGGTGCTTCACTGACTTATTACCTATAGAGACAGATAATAAGCACTTAGCTGTGATGTTATAGCTTTCAAACCTGTCATCCAGGTTGCTGACATTGTGGTCTTGAGGAGAAAGATATTTAATCACTTTAGGTTCAGCTATCTGTGCTAATAAGCCTTCGCTTATATAGCTAGCTTCCTGTTTTAAACTCAACTTGGCATATTTTGTTGTACCAAGGTCATGCATTTGTATAACTCTCTCAATCCCTGTGAGGTATTGAGCGTGGCCTCCCCCCTTAGGGATTTTATGATCCCCCTTGTGGAGTGATATGGTTAGTACATCGCCATCTAGGGAAATATTCGCTATCTTTCCAGGCGAAATTTTAAAAGTACTACCATCAGAGCCACTTAAAGGAGTCTGATCATCTATTTGTAGAATAGTGATTTCAGGTACAGAGTTATTCCTGAAATGAATCTCCACAGCATCTGGTTTCTCTTCCACCACGTGACAGCTATTTCGGGTGTGAGATATACCAGATTTTTCATAATTGATAGGCCTTTTAACTTGTGACCAAATTAGATTATTTATGCAATCAATTATGGTGCTTAATCGGTTCAGGAGATCACTACCAATAATTAAATGATCAGTTGGCAGATCCACTATAATGACAGGGTGTCTTATGACCCTGTTCCCCAATTTAAATTTTAACCAGGCCGTACCGTAGACTTTTAGAGAATCACCCCCAACTCCTATTAGAGAACCATCAAATTCTTTTATTTTAGGTTTGTGGGGTGTTAGCTGATTTAGCTGTGTGTAGTACCTGTGGGATAAAATACTTGCCTGAGATCCAGTATCGACTATTCCCATGATAGGGTTGGAGACTGAATCTTGTAGTTCAGCCAATACATAATATCTCCCTGCAGTTTCTACCATTTCACACATAAAATTGGCATTCTCATACATCTGTGGGCTTCGCCACGTGTTACATGAATTCGCCACGTTTTCCCGTGCAGAGAAAGTTTCATACCTACCGGCCTCCTCCATGACAGGTTCGGCTGGATTCTTGTGTACTGCATCTGTGGAAATAAGGTTAAGAGAGTGCTGCAAAGGAAGAGATTTGTTAATTTTTCCCGGATGAGGTTGCTTGTCATCACGGCTAAATCGTCCGTTTCCGGTCTGTGGGGAGAGAACATGATTAGTATCCTTGATATTTATTATTAAATTTTGTAAATCTCTCCCCTCCCTTTCAGGTGATACCGCAGTGTTTATGATTGTGCCTGTGGTCCACTGCTGACCACTGGCTGTACCCCTAAAAAAGTATTGTTCGGTTGCTGAGCCGTAAGTTTTTGACTCATATTAGCAACTTGTTCGCTCAACCGAATTAGCTGTGTACTAAGCTGATCTACTTGATTGTACAAGTTACCTCTACTCCTGGGCCTATCTCTTGATGCCCCATAATAATGATTCTTGGACCATTGGTTCCCCTCAGAATTAGAGCTGCTATTTCTATCCTGGCGTGGTTGCCCCTGGGGTTCAATTTGTTCAGCATTATTATTTTGGGGAGCATTATTTACTTGGGGTGTCTGGTTATCCTGAGAATACCTTCGCCGTCTATTGTATCTACCTTTGTGGGGGTACCCATTATTCTGTTGGTATTCTCTTTGGGCGTAATTATTCGCCTGAGTATGTCCCCTGCTTTGGCTATAGTCTCTCTGTGCCTTATCCCGTGTTGGGGGAGGGGTAGAGTTAAACCTCTGTGGAGATGACCCGTTTTCTCTGGCCACTTCCGCATAGGTTTTCTTTTTAGACTCCAAATTTAGGGGTTCAGGTGACACCCTAGTTTCGGCCACTATTTTAGGATTGGGCTTTTTCTCCCTTTTATCCCCCTGTTCACTGGACTGCTGAATAGAGTATAATTTTGTACTCTCTTTAATCAGCCATTCCAATGAACAGTTCTTGTCAAAATCTCTAGCTAAGTTAATTTTGATGGGTGTGGGCAGTGCTTCAAAAAATAGATTCACAAATTCTGAGCCTTCAAATATGGGATCATCTTCAGCTATGCTGTACGCATTTTTCAATACAGAAAGGAACTCGATTGGACTTTGATTCGCATTACATGTTAAACCGTATACAGCTATTCTCACTGCCATTTTAGTGCAATGTTGTCCGAATTCCTTTCTGCATTGCCGTTTTGTTTCACTCCAGGAATGAATCTTCCTATCCTTTAGTGAAGCAAAGAATTTGTGATGTTTACTTTCAAATACCCAGGGTAGAAATTCAATTTTTAACTGCTCGCTTGTAACACTCATTATAGATAAAGCGTTTTCAAAGGCCTCTAAGTGGTCAATTATGGAAGTGGCCCCCCCTTTAGAAAATGGACGTACTGTATTCTTTAGGAATTTAATTATTGTGGGGGTGTCATATACTTTATTTGGTATATCACTGGATCTTACTGGGGACTTATTGTTTGAGTTAGAGTGCCTTTCATCTGAAGTGTAATAATTTTCTGGTCCCCAAGAGTTATGTAGTTGCCTAGGGGAAAAAGTTACCTCTGGGCCTGAATTAGGGCTATAGTTTGGGTATCTTTGTCTATCCTCCCGCCTGGGATCTTGAAACTCATTTCTGTCCCAGTCCTTATAGCTGCTAATTTGTCTCTGTAATTTATTTATTGCCTGCTCGTATGCTTTTTCAGCCTCATGATATCTAGCTTTTAAAGTTTTATTTTCATCTTGGCACTTTTCATATTCTTCTTCGAAAGCTTTAAAATCAGCCATTAATTCCTGATTATATTTATCTAAGTCAGAAGCTTTTTGGCTAGCATGGAAAACCTCTGTCTTTGCCTGAATAAATGCATCTTGAAATTCTCGTAATGAATCATTTTTATCCCTTAGCCGCCCTAATTGTCTGTTCTGTCCTGCCATTTGGTTAGACATCTCACAGCTCAAATACATTAGGATCGGCCAAGTTTCAAAAATTAATTCATCACACCCCCTAAGTTCCGTGCATTTATTAAGTTGCAGTAACATTTGGTATAATTCCCCATCTTCAAACCACATATCTTTAACTAAATCTTTGGCCTTATCTTTACACTCATTAATATACCTGGAGACATTGTCCCCAATATAAAGTCTAGTCATGATGTGATTCATGGCGTCTAATTTGAGCGGTTTTTTTTCTGAATCACTTCATTGATGGAGGACCTTGGGAGGGACACAATTTCATCTTGCACAGAAACGCTAGCATTACTTTTTGCTGAAGACATCGTTATTTGAGTGTTTTACTTAATAAGATAAAACGCTAATACAATTTTAACCAACAAGAGAGAGGGGAAAAAAAAATTATATCTTCAAAATATCAATATTTTTATGAATTTTGAAATATGAAAAATTAATATTTTTGATTAATTTTGAAATATGAAAAATTTATATTTTTATGAATTTTGAAACATGAAAAATTAATATTTTTATGAATTTTGAAATATTAAAAATTAATATTTTTGATTAATTTTGAAATATGAAAAATTTATATTTTTATCAATTTTTAAATATGAAAAATTAATATTTTTATGAATTTTGAAATATTAAAAATGAATACTTTTGATTAATTTTTTTTTATATGAAAAATTTATATTTTTATCAATTTTTCAAAAATTAATTTTTAATAATATTTCAAAATATTAATATTAATATTGTAACATGAAAATCAATATTTTAATTTTCAAAAAAAAACAAAAAACTTCTATATTTTCAAAATATCAATTCGAAATATGATTTTATTTCTCTCTTCTATAATAATTTCTATTTACTACAAATATACTATATCAATATGATAATTATTTATAATATCTCGCGTAATGCCTCCATATAATATGTAAGTATATTTATAAGAATCTTAG